>NW_017309437.1:36002-67908 GCF_000935625.1 Nanorana parkeri
CCCCTCCCCCCAATTGGAACCCCCCCGTCTTTTTCAAATTGCAAAAGCCAATAGCAGGCTGGCTATTGCATCCACCCTGGGAGCAGGGGAGTTGAACTGAGAGGCAACTCTCTCTCTCTCTGGTCCCCTCCTCTGCTCAGTGGGTGGGTTTTCAATAGCCAGTCTGCTATTGGCTATTTCAAATTAAATGACATCCACCTGTTGCCCGCGGAAGCCATCTGGCAGAACAATGGGGCCACCCACGGGGTTACCCTGTGGGGGGGGGTGGAAAGTGCAGTGGTCTTGCCTAGGGCGCCAAATAGTCTAGCACCGGCTCTGCGTATCATTAACAATATGTTCAATACAATGTGTCAATGAGAAATGTATTTCTGTTTTTTCTGCATTTACTCTCTTCTATTACCAACATTTACTGGACATTCTACAAAAATACAAATCATGTCAGCTACAGAATTATGGTTTGTAAATTCTTAAAAGAGGAAATTGTAACTTTATAGACAAGTAGTAATCTGATCTTAGTTTTCAGTTCAATCCGTTCTTTTGGTATATTTTAGTTGTGAAATAAAATATAAAAACAGATTCATACTTTGAGCAAATATTCTACTAGTTAGACACTTGTCTAGTGAGCACTAAACCAGGCCATTGCCCAGTGAAGGCCACCAACATCCAGGCCATTACCCAGTGAAGGCCACCAACATCCAGGCCATTACCCAGTGAAGGCCACCAACATCCAGGCCATTACCCAGTGAAGGCCACCAACATCCAGGCCATTCCCCAGTGAAGGCCACCAACATCCAGGCCATTGCCCAGTGAAGGCCACCAACATCCAGGCCATTGCCCAGTGAAGGCCTCCAGTGCCTTGGTGTACATCCCAAAAGAAAACGTATACTCCTTATATCAAATATGTTGCAAAAGTTTAGTTTTCTCAAATAATAAATCATTCAAACACAATGGATTGTCTGGAAAGTATGTACCTACAATATGGGAGAGCGGGTAATAAATGTATTCACGTCAAGGTGTATTATAGATTAGGGAGCATACAATAGCGTCAGCATTGGTTTTATGAAGGGAAGATACTTAAAGTGACATTAAACCCTCAGATTTTTTAACATAAACCAATACTGTAATGTGCGCCTTACTGTAATCCATGGTAGTTTCCCTTCTCTTTGCTGCTCTTCCTTTTAAATCCTCATGTCTTCTCATGCTGGGGGAGAACTTCCCTGTGCAGCTGAGTGCCTCTTCCTGTAGTGCTGGCTCAGGTGGCAAACCCACACACAGACACCATGTATCCATTCCAGAGACAAGGCAGTCTGCTGCAAAACAGAAGTTCTGCCCAGCATGAGAAGAGATACAGATTTAAAAGGAAGAGCAGCAAAGAGAAGGGAAACTACCATGGATTACAGTAAGGCGCACATTACAGTATTGTTTTATGTTACAAAATCTGAGGGTTTAATGTCACTTTAAGCAGAGTTGAGGAATTAATAATTGCAGGTTGTAACCGGAAACAAGATTGGCTCCTTGAGAAATAACTTTCTCCGTGAACAATATGGACCAGGTCCCATGTGCACCAGAACGTTATCTACAAATAAAAATCCACTCTTCTGTACACAGTCCTAGTCTACTCTCTGTCAGGGTTCCACCCTGACTTTACTGGTTTGCAGCATTCTGGCTTGGCTGCCATTTTACCCACCTGTGATGCCTCCTTTGCCTGAGCAGACTGTGTAACGTTGCTCACTACTCCCAGGCTCCCTCTTATGGCCAGACAGGAGAGCATCACATAAGAGAGGCAGATGGGAGTTTCCTGTCTCTGAGTGATGATGTCACCCCACTCACTATATATAAACCACTCAGTCCAGTCTGGCCTTGCCCTTGTGTGGTCTTCCTGCTGCTCTGAGTATCCTGAGTCCATGTATGACCCGATCCTGGCTGACGTTCTCCTCTGGCTCCCGCTCCTGGCTTGTTCCTGACGACGCTGATCTCCGTGTTCCTGACCTGGCTTGGACGACTACCCACTCCGGCTCCTGACTTTGGTTTGTTCTGGTTTATGATTCTGCTTGCTCTTGTGGACACTGTTCTTAATAAATATTTTAACTAGCACCTTTCTCTTGTCTGGTTTTCATTGTGCTCTGACACTCTCTGCCTTGTACCATATCCCTATGTTCTCTCATCTCGTGTAGGTTTCACATTCGTTACTATCGGGATGTTCTGGGCCTCATGTTAGCAGTAGATGAAATTAATGATTCTCCGGAGCTGCTGCCTAATATCACTCTTGGCTTTAGCCTGCTGGATTCCTGTATGTCAGAGCTCCAGGCAGTGGGAGGAGTTCTGTCCCTGTTGTCAGGACTTGGAAACCCCTTTCCTGGATATGATTGTCATACATCATCTGTCATGGTTGGGATTGTAGGTGATCAGCTTTCTGCCCTTTCTATACCCATTGCTCGAATACTCGGTGCCCTCCATTACCCGCAGGTCTGTATTTGGTAAAGTTCTTTATTTGTTATGTTTAATCCAAACTAACTTATCAAGATGTGTTCATATTTTACAAATCCTTATTTCTATATATAGTTTGTGCTTACATATTTACATGTGGGCAGCCATATTGGCTCATTCCATAGACATGTTAGTCTTCCTTAATAATACTGTTGAAGAATCTTATCTCTCTGGAGGGTCTGTCAGTCAGCTAAGGCCCATAATAATTCTTTGAATGTATACAGTCTGCAGGTCCCACAAAGCCATTCTATCCCCATCAATCTCTCTGTTATGGTGACACCCCCTGGCAGGTGACACAGGCTTACCTGAGGGGTGGAGTCTAAGCACCAGCCGGTGTTCACCAGAGCTCCTGATGGTGGAGATGGGCTAGGCTGCTTGCTGGTACCAGGTTGCGGTCCCCAGGGTTGCCCTGCCAAGGGACGGACGAGAACAGGAGGGCTCCAATGAGGAGACAGTAGTCAGATCCAGGCAGAGTTTCAAGGCAGGCGGCTAGCAGAAGGTGCTCGGACAGTCCAAGGTTGGCAACTAGCAATCAGAGGATAAACGCAGGAGACAAAGTCAGGTCCTGTCACGATCTGGGATCAGGCTTAGAGTCCAGCAGCTGAAGCAGCAGGCAATTCGTAGTATAACAGGGCAGGTTCGGTACACAAGCAGGCGGTAGTGGTGGAGGAGCAGGCAGAAGCGTGGTCAGTGAACAAGCCGAGGTCAGCAGCCAAAGGTATCAGGTATGTAGCAGGAGACAGTGAGAGTAGTCGGTGAATCAACAGCCAAAGGTGGGTACACGGGAAGCAGTATGAGTAGATTGTAGCACAGAGGGAGCAGGAAGCGAGATAATGGCAAGAGCATAATAATCTGGAAAACAGGAAGTGCAGAGGCGTGGCTTAAATAGGGATCAAGGGAATAAGTTCAAGGGAGGAGCAAGGAGGTCAGAGTTCAGCAGAAACTAGGTTTACCTGAGGATTACACAGGAGATCAGGCATGGAGCTACCCAAGGTTCTAAGGTGGCTCAGCAGGTAGAACCACAGCCAGCTACAGCAGGGGCCCTGGGTTCAGATCTGGTTCCTGACAGGTCCAGGCAGAAGATCAGGGTGGGCAGCAAGCGAAGAAGGGTCAGACAGTCCAGGTCAGCAACGAGAAAATTGCAGAAGTATAAGCACTTTCACAAACAGGAAGCTGGCAAGACACAGTACCAGCTCCTTGCAGAGCGAGTGCTTAAATACCCCTCTGAATCAGAAACAACATGCCCAGCCTCAGGGTTCACTGGAAGTCCTGGTCTGGAATCTGTTACTATTATCAGCCGTACTGGCCTGGAACCTGTTAGATCCATTAGTAGAGGATCTCCTGGAAGTCCTGGCTGGGATTCTCAGTGGATCGCTAAACCTGACAGGTATTCTGAGCTTATTATAACACTGTCAAGTCACTTTCATTGAAAACAACAAGCTCTGCGTGTGGCTTGTCCTGTAATTTATTTACACGTATCCTTATGTTTCAAACACTTCTAAGCAATGATATGTACATAATTCCCTTTCCAGATCAGTCATGGGGCGACCCTTGCAGCTCTGAGCAATAAAATACAATTCCCATCATTTTTCCGCACCATGCCCAGCAACCTCTTTCAGAACATTGCTCTCATCCAGCTGATTGGGCGTTTTAGTTGGACTTGGGTCGGGATGTTGGTGGTGGACAATGATGCCGGGCAGCAGGGGGCCCAGGTTATACGAGCTGGGATAGAGAGAAATGGAGGTTGTATTGCTTTCCAGGAGAAAATCCACCTGAGTTATTCGACCAGACAGATCAGGAGAGTGGTGGATGTTATTAAAGGAAGCTCCATCAATGTGATCATTCTCCACAGCCCGGAGGTCCATGTGACGGCCCTGCTAGATGCCATGTTTGATGACGGGCTCACCGGGAAAACGTTCATCTCTTCAGCTTCCTTTATAATCACCCCCGGACTCTTCTCCAAGAAAGCCTGGAAGGTCTTAAATGGCACAATTGGACTGGTTCCCGGGTCTGCCCACATGCCAGGGTTTGAGGAGTTCCTTCTAAACCTTCATCCAAATGCCAGCTCTATGTACCCATTTATTAGGCTGTTCTGGGAGAAAGCTTTCAGCTGCCACTGGCCTGATGGAGATGCTGAGGGGTCAGTCGCTCCCATTATAAAAGAACATGTGACCTGCTCCGGGAAAGAAGAGCTCGGAGGTGAGATTGCTCAGTTATTTGAGACAAATGATCTCACTTTGACTTATCATGCGTACCTGGCGGTATATGCCTACGCACACGCTCTGCATTCACTGCTCGGCTGTCCAACCATATCGGAAGGTTATTTCAGTCACGCAGTGTGCGCCGATATCAATGAGGCTCAACCCCGGAAGGTGCGTAACAATTATGTATTTAATCATAACGTATGGATTGTGACTTTCATTGTATATATAGAAAGAAAAAAGATGTTTAATAACCAGAAAATTACTTCATATCGTCGTTACAATGTATTTCTCTTTCAATGGTCAACCCCGACTAACCACCTGAACTCGTCTGCTACATTCTAATCTGTTAAATATTTAATTGTTACCACGTTCCATGGCATTAGATACACTTCAGATAACTTTCCTGACATCAGCCTCCACGTTCATTCGTTGTCTCACTGTACATAAATGACATAGTAAGGACTTCCAACCTCAGCAGTTGCATTGTAATAGACATGTGCGATTCGTTTCGTTACGAATCGAAATACGTACGAATTTTCCTGACATTCGTAAATTCGGAAGCATCCGAAATCCGAATTGCAGTTTCCGAATTATATCCGAAATACGAAATTCCGTTAACGAATTTCGGATCCAAATTTCTTTGAAACGGGAACTAATATTACCCCTGTAAATGAGGTTGAACAGCATGACAAGATTTTTTTTTAAATCCGAAATACGGATCCGCTGCTGCTGAGAGTCGCATTACAATACACAGGCAGGAAATACGAAATTCCGTTGACGTATTTTTCATTCCGTTACGAACATTCGTTATATTGAAGTTAAAAAGCAAAGTACATTTATATTGGAGTTGATGGTAGTTTTTTTAAATACGAAATTCGGATACAGAATCCGTTAACGGAATTCGTATTTCGGATTAAAAAACAACTACCACATCGACTCCAATATTAACAAAGGTATTTTTGCTTTTTAACTTCATCATAACGAATGTTCGTAAAGTTACGAAAATGTGCCGAAACTAACGAAAATTCGTATTTCGTACGAATCAGAATTGACTTTCGGATACGAATTACGAAATACGAAATAATGGATATTCCGAAACGGAACAAATGTTTTGATTGCGCACAAGTCTACATTGTAATAGACATGTGCGATTTGTTTCATTCCGAATCGAGATTCGGACGAAGTTTTGGAAATTTGGAGATTCGTATGTATCCGAATTCCGAATAACAGGTATAACGTATGCAAACGAATCCGAATTTCCTATTCCGAATTTCCGATTCGTTTTTTTGGACGAAATTTCGTTGCAGCAAAGTGACATTTGAGAACAAAAAAACTTTTTTCCCTCTTAAATGTCACTTTGCTGCAACGAACGAAGGAAACGAAAACAAAACAAAATTCCGTACGGATTTCCGCTAACGAATTTCGTCTGAATCCGAATTCCGAAACGAATTGACTTTCGGACCCGAATTCCGAAAAACGAAATAAAGCAAAATCCGAATCGAAACGAAACAAATGTTTCAGGTCTACATTGTAATAGTCATTAGACACGTGCACTGTCAAAAATTTTTGTTTCGTTTCGTTTAAAATTCGGATTTGTGTTTTTCGTTTTTCGGGATTCGGGTGTGAAAGTCAATTCGGATTCGGAATTCGGATTCGGACGAAATTCGTTAGCTGTAGTCCGTTCGAACGTTCGTTTCTTTTTCGGTTCCTATTCGTTTTGTTCCTTCATTCGTTCGTTTGCAGCAAAGTGACACTTGAGGGGGGAAAATGTTTTTCTCCTTCTCTAATGTCACTTTGCTCCAACGAACTAAACGAATAAGAAACGGAAACGAAACGAACGTTCGAACGAACTACCGCTAACTAATTTCGGAAACGGAAATTCGGATTCGTTTGCATTCGTTATATCTGTCATTCGGAATTCGGATACATCCGAATGTCCGAATTTCCAAAAAATTCGTCCGAATTTCGATTCGGAACGAAACGAATGGCACATGTCTAATAGTCATCATTGTGGGAGTTCTCTCCCGAACGTGCATTGCTAGTGAATCTTTATCTACCTTTGTCAATGACATAACACAGCTTCTTAAAGATGGTAATAGGAAATCGGAGGAGGGGGTAGAATGTGGGGACTATTTTGGCCTCATATACAGACAAATTAGAAGCAAAGGAAAGCTGGAAGCTGGCTTGATTACTAACAGGTCAGTGTGTGATTTCCTGAGCTTAAAGTGACATTAAAGTCAAAAAATGTTTCCCCCTCCCCCCATGTAAATGTCAGCACTTACCTTAAATTATGTCTCCTAATCCGATCTTCTTTCCTGATGTTTTCATCTGTCCCTCCAGAGGTGCGGCGGCTCTCCGATCCAGCGCTGACTCCTTTCTGCTTGCTGGCACTTCCTGTCCCGCGGTGTCTGCATGCGGGTGCACGCCGTCCGTAGACTTACCTTGCGTCTCTGCTCGTCTCCCGGCCGAGAATCTGAACTGCGCATGCGCCCGCCCCAAGATGCTTTGCGGCCGCATTGAACAGTTTCGGATTCTCGGGCGGCCGCGCGCAGCGATAACGGAGTAAGTTTAAACCGCTGTTAAAGCGGTTTTTGTTTTTAAAAAAACTTATCCGCTGCTTGATAGCAGTAGATATAGGCAAAAAAAACGGAGGCTTTAGAACCACTTTAACTCTGGGCAGCCCATTTAGGGTAGAACTCTACCTGTGGGGCCGCTAAGGAGAAGCGAACGCTCCCTTATCACCTGGGTCACTGCGGCTTCATGCCATCCATTCCCCATCCTTCCTTCTCAGGCACAGCCCCTTCCTGCCGTCCACTAGACATGTGCGATTCGTTTCGTTACGAATCGAAATTCGTACGAATTTTCCTGAAATTCGTAAATTCGGAAGCATCCGAAATCCGAATTGCAGTTTCTGAATTATATCCGAAATACGAAATTCCGTTAACGAATTTCGGATCCGAATTTCTTTGAAACGGGAACGAATATTACCCCTGTAAATGAGGTTGAACAACATGACAAGATTTTTTTTTTAATCCGAAATACGGATCCGCTGCTGCTGAGAGTCGCATTACAATACACAGGCAGGAAATACGAAATTCCGTTAACTGAATTTCGTTCCGTTACGAACATTCGTTATATTGAAGTTAAAAAGCAAAAATACCTTTGTTAATATTGGAGTTGATGGTAGTTTTTTTTTTAATACGAAATAAGTGGGGAGGATTGACCCTGAGGCCAGACTGGGGGAGAAGATCGGCCTGAACATTAGCGCCATCCTGTGGAATCATCACTTTGTACAGGTAGTTGATGTGCCTTGCCTGGTGAATATTTAATCTGACTTCCATCCTTCCCTTCAGGCTTGTACTTGTTCCTCTGCTGGACTGAAATTGCTTCTCACAATGTGCATTAGAAGCTGCAGCAAGTCAGACACGGCCCCGCCTCATTTCCTGGCTGGTGATGCTGAATGTCCTCCAGTCAGGATATGAGGCGGAGCTCTGTCTGACTTGCTGCAGCTTCTAATGCACATTGTGAGAAGCAATTTCAGTCCAGTTGAGTGGAGCCGGAAAACAACTGTGCAAGACTGAAGAGAAGGACGGAGTTCAGCTTTAGTGAATATAAAGCTGCATTCTTTGGTGTCTAGCTCTTGCTGGAGTTCTTTTTTAGGCCCAAAAATAATTTTTCACATAGCATGAAGAAAAATACAGACCAGAAACCAATATGGGGGTTGATGTAGTTCATGGCATTTCTCCAATTGTTTCTTCTCCTCCATGTCCGGTCATGATGAATGAATTTGTCTCCTCGGCAGGTCCCAGTCTCCGTCTGCAGTAACAGCTGTCGGCCCGGGTACAGGAAAGCCCCTCTACAAGGAAGACCCATCTGCTGCTATGACTGCGTGCCCTGCTCTGAGGGAGAGATGTCCAATCGCACAGGTATCATTTGCGGGCTCCGATAGACCTCTCATTCTTGTGGTTTCAGCTCCTGCCCCTTGTGGGCTCCACTAGAGATGATACAGAAATGATCCAAGCCATGCTAGCTGTCGTTAGTGACATTCACCTGCGGTCATGGGAAAGAAGTCACTGGAATATGTGGTGAGATGTTTCCAGATTTTATTAATAAATGTAACTATCATATTGATGACGGGGGAGGGGAGGAACCAGAGACGGCAACATACAATCAGACTGAAATCCCACTTTAAAGGAGAACTAGGAGGGGAGTGATTTGCACTCAGCCTCATAATCTGAGCCGACCTGTGACAATGAGACTGTCACAAGTCGCCTCAGTAGATCGGGAACACATACCGGCGCTCGCTCACTTCTCGGTCTATCCTTGCAGAGAGCCGTGACAGTCACTCACAGCTCCCTGCAGGCGTTCCCCCCCCTCCCCTGTCCGATCCTCCAGCGCTGACTGGCGGAACGGACGGGGGGCGGGTACAGCTGGCTCTGCCTCTAGATAGGCGGAGCCAGCTGTCACTCACGCAGCTGGGTGGAACCAGACAGAATTGTCGGGATCCGTTCCGGCTGCGGCATCTCAGTATACCGCGAGCTGTAGCTTTGGGTGACGGGAGGACGCTAGTTTGTTTCCTCCTGTTACCCTAAGGAGAACTATGGGGAAGAGCCCTGACCCCAGAGTTCTCCTTTAACAAAACAATTGCAATATTTTAGCTAATATGAAGTTTTAGAGCGGCAGGCCAAAGCGACCTTTAAATATCTTCATCCCATCGATCTCATTGGTAGGAAATCATTTCTAAGTATAGCGTCTTCTTAGGTCACGCAGATCCTACGCGTCCCATCCATCTTTACCAAGCAAATCAATTCGGTTTTGGGGTAAGGAACCTGAAAACCTCATTGTGTTCGGCGAGTCCTTACACTCAGATAAAAAAAAGAGGCAGCGCAATCAATATGAACATTGTAAAGGGGACGGGCACAGCTGGAAGTGGCAGAGGTACACCATTCAGAGAAGTTCGTCCGGCACGTTTATTTAACAAGGCAGCAAATATTAGACTTGTGCGCCGTCAAAAAATGAGTTTTGTTCCGTTTCGTAATATCCGTTATTTCGTAATTCGTGTCGGCAACTCAATTCGGATTCGTACGAAATACGAATTTTCGTTAGTTTCGGCACATTTTCGTGACTGTACGAACATTCGTTATGATGAAGTCAAAAAGCAAAAATACCTTTGTTATTATTGGAGTCGATGTGGTAGTTGTTTTTTTTTTATCCGAAATACGAATTCCGTTAACGGATTCCGTATCCGAATTTCGTATTTCGGATAAAAAAAAAAATACCATCAACTCCAATATTAACAAAGATATTTTGCTTTTTACCTTCAATATAACGAATGTTCGTAACGGAACGATAATACGTCAACGGAATTTCGTATTTCCTGCCTGTGTATTGTGATGCAACTCTCAGCAGCAGCGGATCCGTATTTCGTATTAAATAAAAAATCTTGTCATGTTGTTCAACCTCATTTACAGGGGTAATATTAGTTCCTGTTTCAAAGAAATTTGGATCCGAAATTCGTTAACGGAATTTCGTATTTCGGATATAATTCCGAAACTGCCATTCGGATTTCGGATGCTTCCGAATTTACGAATTTCATGAAAATTCGTACGAATTTCGATTCGTAACGAAATGAATCGCACATGTCTAGCAAATATAGTTAAATGCAGGAGGGCTTTGTATAGAACGTCCATAGCATAAAACCAGCAAAACAGCTGCTCGTCCAGAGCCATCAACTAAACTCGCATCAGTTCCTGACTAGCAGGGGGGCCCCAGTAGGTTCCCAAACATTAACAGGTGTCTCCTGTATCTTTGTTAGTGTTCTGTCCATTGTCAGCCTTATCACACACCACCAGAGAGAGTCAGAGGGAAATAGAGCCATGGGCATCAGCTAGCGTGCATAGATGAAGGCCTGTGGACAACCAAGACTGTAGACCGCAGATTGCACAATAGCTTGCAATGCCAGGCTGCAGCACACAATGCCAGGCTGAGACACACAATGTCAGGCTGCGGCACACAATGCCAGGCACACAATGCCAGGTTGCTGCACACAATGCCAGGTTGCGGCACACAATGCCATGCTGAGGCACACAATGCCAGGCTGAGACACACAATGCCAGGTTGCGGCACACAATGCCAGGTTGCGGCACACAATGCCAGGCTGGGGCACACAATGCCAGGCTGAGGCACACAATGCCATGCTGAGGCACACAATGCCAGGCTGGTGCAGACAATGCCGGGCTGCGGGACACAATGCCGGGCTGAGGCACACAAGGCCAGGCTGAGGCACACAATGCCAGGCTGGGGCACACAATGCCAGGATGTGGCACACAATTCCATGATCGAGCACACAATGCCAGGTTGCGGCACACAATGCCAGGCTGGGGCACACAATGCCAGGCTGAGGCACACAATGCCATGCTGAGGCACACAATGCCAGGCTGGTGCAGACAATGCCGGGCTGCGGGACACAATGCCGGGCTGAGGCACACAAGGCCAGGCTGAGGCACACAATGCCAGGCTGGGGCACACAATGCCAGGCTGTGGCACACAATTCCAGGCTGCGGCACACAATTTCAGGCTGCGGCACACAATGCCAGGCTGGGGCACACAATGCCAGGCTGCGGCACACAATGCCAGGCTGGGGCACACAATGCCAGGCTGGGGCACACAATGCCATGCTGAGGCACACAATGCCAGGCTGCGGCACACAATGCCATGCTGAGGCACACAATGCCATGCTGAGGCACACAATGCCAGGCTGCGGCACACAATGCCAGGCTGCGGCACACAATGCCAGGCTGAGGCACACAATGCCAGGCTGGTGCACACACAGCGAGTAGAGTACTGTCCTGTATTATAAAGGGAATGTTCTGTAGAGACAGAGCAATCATTCTGCCACTTTAAAGATCGCTGGTTCGGCCTCATCTGGAGTACGCGGTCCAGTTTTGGTCACCAGTCTACAGAAAGGACGTCCTGGAGCTGGAGAGAGTCCAGATAAGGGCAACCAAACTAATTAAGGGGCTGGAAGAACAAAGCTATGAGAGGAGGAGGAGGGGATGGAGGAGCAAAGGTATGAGACGAGGTTACTAAATCTAAACATGTTCACGCTGGAGGTGAGGAGATTAAGAGAGGACATGATTCTGATGTACAATGTTGGGTGGCGAATCTGGCGATAGCAACATCCGCAATAAACTTTTTACTATAAACTCCATAACAAGGACTAGAGGCCACCACCTAAAACTGGTGGAGAAAAGATTTGAGCACAAGGGGCGTAGGGGATTCTTCACAATCAGAGCGGTGAGGGTCTGGAACTCTCCTCCACAAGCAGTGGTATCAGCTGAGAGTATTGAATCATTCAAAAAGCATTTGGACTACCTGGGGGTAGTGATTTCTGGCTCACCCCAGGACTTCCTGGCAACGAACTTACTCCCGATTTTGGGAGACATGAAGCAGAGACTGAAGGCATGGGCGAATTTACCTCTGTCCCTATTAGGCAAGATCAATTTAGTTAAAATGAAGCTTTTACCCAAATTAACATATATTTTTCGCAATTGTCCCATATGGATCCCACAATCCTATTTCCATCAGCTGAACCAATTAGTCTCCTCCTTCTTGTGGGGCACTAAACCCCCAAGGTATAAACTCAGGACCCTAATGCGACCCACTCTCCAGGGTGGACTGGCGCTCCCAGACTTTTACAAATATTTCCTAGCAACACAAATGGTCACGGCCCACTGGTGGCTCTCAGCCGATGTAACCAATTCCTCGGTTATGTTGGAAGCAGCAGCCCTGAACTCCGTGGAGGCTCTAACTGGCCTTTTATACAGAGGGCCTAAAGCCCCTATCCTCCTTACCCCTCCATGCGAACGACCATCAAGGTATGGCGCATGGGAAGTTCCTGGTGCTCCAGGACGGCCCTGGATGTTTCCCCAAAAACACCTTTGTGGAATAACCCCAACTTGCCCCACTTCCACACGGTCCCTGACCCTGCTTTTTGGGCAAAACGAGGTGTGAAGCTCCTCTCTGATATTGTGGTGTCCACTTCCCTGATCTCATTTGAAGACCTAGCCGCAAGGAATGCTATACCCCCCAAATTTATTTTTCGCCACCTACAACTCGCCCATGCCTTCAGCGCTCAATTCCCAGGAGATGGGGTTCGCCTGGGAGAATCTCAATTGGAGTCCCTGGCTGGGACGGTGGGACTGAGGAAGCCTGCCTCCAGTTTCTATACTACTCTACAGAACCTGAAATTCTCTAGCCTGCTCACATTACAGAATAAGTGGAGAATGGACGTCCCTGACATGGACGAGGAAGACTGGGAGGAGGTCTGGGATGCACCCTTTAAACAACAGGTTGCAATAAGGGATAGAATGGTGCAATTCAAGATACTGCATAAAGCATATTTTACCCCCCATCGTTTACATAAAATGAATGCATCCATCTTTCCATCCTGTTGGAGATGTACGTGTGAGGAGGTTTTTTCATGTTTTTTGGGAGTGTCCCCTCATCAGGTCCTACTGGGGCTCCACGGTAGACTATATCTCAAAGGGTTACCTCATTGCCACTGACACCATCGCCGAGAATGTGCCTCCTGGGCCTGGTGGAGGATGTAGCTCCGACCAGGTCCGAACGCATGTTGATAGGTCTGACATTGTTCTATGCTCGCAAGGCTATTGCTATGTGCTGGAAGAAACCGGCCCCGCCGGAACTCTCCTTTTGGAAAAAATTGGTGAATGATAACCTACCTTTGTACCAGGACACGTATGCCAACAGGGGATGTCCAGGGAAGTTCCATAAAACTTGGGATAGCTGGCTAGAATGTTCTAACTCGGCAGTAGACCTGGATGCACGCTCTTAAAGGGGGACCATTGCCCCTCTGGGGAGCTCTAGACCTGTCTGGACCATGTCCGACCTGAGAATCAGGACGAGATAGGCGCCCCATTGTCTGGGTCACCCATCCCGCGATCTCCTGTCAAGGCCGGAGCCCCTAGCGGGCATATGGTAGGGCTGTGGGAAGGCCTAGCGAGCCCTGTTGTGGAATAATCCCCCACCTGTAATGTAGAACCAGAATTGCTCTTTGTTTTCTTTTGCCCTTTTGTTCCTTCCTTTATTTTCTTTTCCAACGCTATTGATGCTGTATTGTTCTGTTGAATGCACTGCTATGCATCGTGCCACTAATGTTAGGCACAAATAGCGTGCACAGTTGTACTATTTGCTTGTAAAACAATAAATAATTTTGACCAAAAAAAAAAAGCATTTGGACAACTTCCTCGGAGACCGTAACATACAGGGGGACAGGTACACTTAAAAACAAGAACACACAGGGACACACGCACACACATGTAGAATCACATGCATACACGCAATAGGTTGAACTTGATGGACCTGTGTCTTTATTCAACCTCAAATACTATGTATCTATGTAACATTACCAGGTAAGATGTGGACTAAGGAATGGAGGCTTTATCCCACCCAGACCTCTACAAAGACTGTGAGCTCCCAGAGGACTTGTACAAAGAGTAGTTTCTTCAACATTAGCTATGAATTCTGGAGCCCCTCACCGTGTGTATGTGAGAATCCCAGGAGACACATATACACCACCCACCATCCTGCCAGCCGGCGGCTCGCTCTTCACAAAATCTATCCACCGACATGAGCGTTCGGCCAGCTTCTACCCTGATGTTGGCTTCACGTGAAGGAAACAGATGATATTACTTGAAGAAGGAATCAAAAGATAGGCAAAGCAGGACAGTGGCCTAGTGGTAAACATTTCTGCCTTGCAGCACTGGGGTCCTTTAGATTCTGGCCAGGACACTATCTGCATGGGGTTTGCATGTTCTCCTCGTGCTTGAGTGGTTTTCCTCTAGCATTCCAAAAGATATGCTGGTAGGGTCATTGGCTCCTGTCTAAGTTGGCCCTAGTATGTGTTTGGTTGTGCATTTTACAGAGGGACCCTAGATTGTAAGTTCCTTGAGGGCAGGCAGCAAAGTAAATGGTTGGCACCATATGAATGCCTGTAATAAATACTGAGTGTCCGGTTCCGGTTTATCTCATGAACTAGACTGTAGATTGCCATTGCTGGAGCGGAAGGCTGTCACTTCACAACAGTGTATCCAGAAAACGTAACTCTCCCACAAATATTAACACATGATCATTGACATAACGCTGACCATATATTCCTTCTAGGTAGTGACTGGAGACATCATCTGGTTGTCGATCATATCTTCATTCTTGTTTAGGTGCTGCTGAGTGTGCCAGATGTCCCTCCGATCAGTGGTCCAATGAGGAGAGAGACAGATGTGTCCTGAAGGTGATAGAGTTCCTCTCATACAATGAACCATTGGGAATCGTGTTGGTGATAATGGTTTTCATGTTGTCTGTCCTGACTGTATGCATCTTAATCATCTTCATTAAATATCAGGACACGCCCATCATCAAAGCCACCAATAGGGAGCTGAGCTACATCCTCTTGGTGTCTCTCGTTCTCTGCTTCCTCTGCTGCCTGGTGTTCATTGGTCAACCGTCCAAATTCAGTTGTCTCCTGAGACAAACCTTCTTCAGTGTGGCCTTCTCCATCAGCATCTCCTCAGTCCTGGCCAAGACTATCATGGTGATCCTCGCCTTTAAAGCCACCAGGATGAACAGTCCATTGAGGAAATGGCTCGGTCCCGCCATCCCTCGCAATGTTGTAGCACTTTGTTTAGTTGTTCAGATGTGTATTTGTTCCCTATGGCTTCACAGGTCCCCTCCATTCCCAACACTGAACACGCAGAACTATAAGATCACATTTGAGTGTAATGAAGGACAGAAAGTATTCTTCTACATGTCTCTGGGGTTCATGGGCTCTCTGGCCATGGTGAGTTTCCTGGTGGCCTTCCTGGCGAGGAACCTCCCGGGAAGCTTCAACGAGGCCAAACTGATCACCTTCAGCATGCTGGTCTTCTGCTGCGTCTGGATCTCCTTCATCAAGGCCTATCTGAGCACCAGTGGAAAATACACTGTGGCTGTTCAGATATTCGCTATCCTGGCCTCCAGTGCAGGACTGCTGAGCTGTATATTCCTGCCGAAATGTTATATTATCCTGCTGAGACCAGAGAGGAACCATCGAGAGTTCTTATCAGGAAGTAGAAGGAGAATGGATTTGGTGAAATAATATCCTGTTTTATTATATAGATATGACTTATATGGAGCGATTGTGAAGGAATGTGCAGCCGTAATAAGAGATAGAAAGGTTGGGCCGGTCTTGAAGCAAACTTGTGGTTTCACCATTCAGGGCACAGCAACAGATTCATATTAGGTCCCCATTTACCCAGAGCCGGCGCTACCCTACAGGCAGGTCAAGCAACTGCCTGAGGGCGCCGGTGGGGGGTGGAAAGATGCGGACTGGGAGGGGGGCCGCTTTAAGACGGCCGCCACCGTGGCGATCACACCTCTACGGTCCCTCTCTCTCCTCCCAGCCGCTGCAGCTTCAGAGCGGCCAGGAAGAGAGAGAGGGAGCGCTGTCAGGTGTGATCAGAACCGCCTCTCAGCGCCGGTATGAAGAGCCGAATTTGCCACCAGGGAGCAGAGGAGCGGCAGGGATCCTTTTGATGAGGTGAGCGACATCAGGTTCCCGGGCCCCGCGCCCCCCTCGCCATGCAGTTCTCGCCCGCTCCTTCGAACCCCCCCGCCACCGGCTACCTTTGTCAGGAGACAGTGAGGGGAGAGCTGCACTCGCAGCCCTTCCTCTCAGCGGTCACAGGAGTTCCAGCACAGTGCTCCTGTATTGGAGGTGACAGGTTCAGTAAAGGGAACCTGTCACCTCCATATGCTATCACACAGGGGCTTGTTTGCTCCTGTGTGATAGCAATAAAGTTAAGTGAAACAAATAAACAATTAAATACAAATAAAAAAGTGATTGAAAAAAGTTAAAATAAAGAAATAAAATTAGAGGCGCACTAAAATGAACATTTCAAAACCGAAACAAAAAATTTAATATCCGGCCAAAACCGAAACCGTAAATGTTTTTTTTCTAACCCTGTTAAAAAAAAAGCAGCCATCTGAGGGCGCGCGTGGGGAGGTGGGGGAGGGGTAGGCGCAAAAATACACCTTCGCCTGTGTAGGTAAAAATCCTAGCATCGGCCCTGCATTTACCCCCAACATGTAATTACGTTTCCTTTGTCCTCATGCCTCTCTATTCAGTTCCAGTAGCTGAGGCGTTACCCTGAACTTTTAGCTTTGGAGGAGCATGTGACAATACGAGCCAATCACTGTTGTCAGAATGCATAGGCCGGTGTAAGCTATGACTTACACAAGGCTATTCTTTGCCTTCAATGGCTGAATTGAGCAGCAAGGGAGCAAAAGTAAGGCAAGTATATGTTGCTGTATTGAGGTAGAACAACACAGGCCTCTAACATTGCCTCATGTGGGCAAAGCACAGGCTTACTTTATAGGCAGGGCCGGATTTGCCACAAGGCCAACCAAGGCCCGGCCTTGGGGCAGCAAGGAGTAGAGGGCAGCAGGGGTGTGGAATTCCTATCTCCTGATGCCCGGGGACATGCAGTTCCAGGCGGCGCCGGGAGGGTAATTGTTTTCTACATTTAGCCCGGCTTTGGGCAAGCAGAGCTAAATGTACAGCGGGGAAGCCGCAGCTTGTTTTGTACAAGTGATCCCGGCGATGTCACCAAGATCACTTGTATGCAGCCTGCAGGTCTGCCATTCTCCATGGGGAGGGGGTTTTGGCGGGTAGGGGGGCAAAAGGTTGAGCTGGGCATCAGAAAGGCGGAGTCAAGGTTGGGAGGCATTGGGCAAACAAAGAAAATGGCGGAGGGTCGGCCTCACTCAATCATAATAATCAAGAATCTGAGCCTCAGCAAAACCATCGGGAACCGTTCCTCATACAGTGCAATGAGCAGACTGTCAAGCAGTATGGTTGTGCGCGCAGTTCCACATTGGCTTTTGTTTCCTTCCTCAAGAAACGAAAGGGGTGAAGAGCAGGGCGCCCTGGAACGGGTTCTCCCCGAGAGAGTGGCCCGAGCCTTGGAAAGCGTTGTAGTTCCGTAGCCGATGGCCTCCGTCGCCCTTGACTGATCGATAGGGAGTCGGGATCCTCACAACCGTAGCGGCAGCGACTTCCAGTGCGGCAACGTGACCGATCCCGGAGAAGTAAGCGGGAGCCCCGTGGAGAGTTCTACTTTGCCGTTTTGGGGTGTTTTTCTCGGGTGACGTGTTTCTTCTGACTCCTCCAGCTGCTGTTACTTGCTTTCTGTAGGTTGAACTCGATGGACTTGCGTCTCTCTTCAACCTGACTATGTAACTATGAAAGTAGATTTGATGCCGACTATCGCCTAAAAGAGTGGCATCACAAGGGGGGTGCAAGGGGGGGGGGCCACACCCGCGTGACACCATTGGAGTTGACACCAAAATTACTGACAGTGATTTTGGTGTCACCCCCCTCTGAAAAGTCGGGGGCTCGGTCATGGACAGAGAGCCCAACAGTGTCAGGAGAGAGAAGGGGACCCGACGTCATACCTCATCCCACCGGGTGAACGTCCCCTCCTCTCTCTGCCGGCGTCCACAACCAAGATGGCCGCCGGCAGGCATCAATACGATGGCCGCGCATATGCAATGACGTCACGGCAGGGTGTCACCCGGCCTCAGGACGCCCCTGGCCTAAAATATAGTTTTCTAGCACAAACTTGTATGTAAGGTCCTTCACCAAACTCTCAAGAAGCTTCCTGACTGTAGAATGTCAGCCTACAGCTCTGTAGTTACTCGGTGAAGACTTTGATCCCTTTTTAACCCCTTCCTGCCCGGAGCAATTTCTTACATTTGCACATATGGTATTAAAGGAGAACTATGAGGGGGGGGGGAGGGGGGGCGTGCTTTTCACTCACCTCATAGTTCTAGCCGAAGACATGTGTCCTGAAATCAGAGGCCCAGGAGAATACAAATACGCTTTTTGCTAATTTTCGTTACACGGTATTTGCGCAAATGTTTATCAAACCGGTATTTTTAGAATAAAATACATAAAATGAAATTTAGTGCACAGAAACAGATTATAATGCCCAGTTTTTGGGGTAAAATATAAAAGGCGGGGTCACGCCGGGTAAATAGACACCAAACATGTCAAGCCTTAAAATTGCGTGCGTCCGTGAAACCGCAAAAAACGACATTACCTAAAATTTCCCATAGGCGACGCTTTAAACGCTTTTACTGCTCATCAGTTTAGTGTTATCGGTGATGGATGGGCCGAGAATTATCGCTCTCACTGCGACGCTCGCGGCGATATGTAACATGATTGTCGCAATTTTCGTTTTTGCGCGCAGGCGCACCTGCCGCTTGTTTGTGTTGTATGTGCGTGCACGTGGGGGGGCGGGGGGCTTTTAAAAAAATATTTTTGCATTTTGCCATTTTTTTCATATGTTAGTTTAATGTTTTTTTTTGTGTTTTTTTTTTTTACACTAAACTTTATTGCTATCACATGGAGGGCTAACAAGCTCCCTATGTAATAGCAAATATGATGTGACAGGTCCTCTTTATGGAGACATCAGAGATCTGTCAGACCCCCTAATGTCACCTAGAGGCCCCAAGGAAGCTGATAATGCCGAGATCCGCTTCCCCAGCTCCTTCTTCTGGCTCTAAGAGCCGTAGAATGTGCCCAGTGACACCGGAAGTGTCTAGTGATTGGAGGAGAGGTCAGCGGCTAGAAGCCTGCCTCCGATCTCTTAGGGGAGACCTGCTTCGCCGGTATCAGGCCCGCACGGGGGACAGCGGAGCACAGAAAAGCCAGAGGTGGTGGCGGAGGGGGAAGCGCGTATTCCGCTGCACAGGGCCATCTTTAATATTTATTGGGACCCTGGGCAAACATTTTCTTGGGCCCCCTTGGCCCTCTCCCGCCGTGCACTTTGCTCTCTAAAAGAGTAGATAGGAGGAGACGTCATAGGGGGACGTCACCCTGCATGAGACATCACGTGGTGGCGCTATGCAGCATACGGGCAGGGGCAGAGCAGCCCTATGCAATGCGAATCGCATGGTAAACGGAACGGTGACACGTGTGTATCTTTTGCGGGCTCAAGGGGCAGCTGCTTTGGGCCACACAACAGTGACTGGGCCCGGCTCTGCTGCTGCACAGTACAAGCGTTCTGGCGGCTGCATAGACACCAGATCACTTGTATCTAAACAGCAATCGCTGGCTGTTTAGGCCCCGTTCACATTGAGCGATTTATCGCGCGGCAAATTACCACGCGATATCGCTCTCTGATGCTTCTCAATGGGGCAAAGGGTCCTGCTGTCGCGGGTCGTGTGTCGCTACAGCAGGACCCTTTTTGAAGCGGATTTTGCCGCGATTCAAATGCTTACAAATGCTTTCAATCTCGCGATATTGCGCAAAATGCAAATCGTGCGACAAACGCGCAATTTGCATATTGCGGAGTGTGAATGGGGCCTTAAAGTGATACAAAGAACACGGCTGCAGCATAGCCGCTTCAGGACAGGATGCATTTTGACGGTGGGCAGTCCTGAAGCGGTTACTTATAGGCACCATACTGACCTCGCACCAATTCATTAGTACCAAGCCAGTCATTAGAGAGGCGCTAAAAATGAGAAACAATGGCTTCACGCTAACAGAGCTCAATAGACTTGTGCGCCGTCAAAAAATTTGTTCCGTTTCGTTTTGTTCCGTTTCGGAATATCCGTTATTTCGTATTTCGTATCCGAAACTCAATTCGGATTGGTACGAAATACGAATTTTCGTTAGTTTCAGCACATTTTCGTAACTTTACGAACATTCGTTATGATGACGTTAAAAAGCAAAAATACCTTTGTTATTATCGGAGCCGATGTGGTAGTTGTTTTTTTTTATCCGAAATACGAATTCCGTTAACGGATTCCGGATCCGAATTTCGTATTTCGGACTTTTAAAAAAACTCATCAACTCCAATATAAATGTATTTTTGCTTTTTAACTTCAATATAACGAATGTCCGTAACAGAACGAAAATACGTCAACGGAATTTCGTATTTCCTGCCTGTGTATTGTAATGCGACTCTCAGCAGCAGCGGATCCGTATTTCGGATTAAAAAAAATCTTGTCATGTTGTTCACCCTCATTTACAGGGGTAATGTTAGTTCCCGTTTCAAAGAAATTCGGATCCGAAATTCGTTAACGGAATTTCGTATTTCAGATATAATTCGGAAACTGCAATTCGGATTTCGCATGCTTCCGAATTTACGAATTTCAGGAAAATTCCTACGAATTTCGATTCATAACGAAACGAATGGCACATGTCTAGAGCTCAACTCCTTGAGGACACGTGGGTGTAAGTCATCTGGTTCAGGTGCTTTGTTCACCTTAATTTTGTCTGTTTCTGGACCAAAACAATTTTGAGCCATTTGAGGCTGCGGCACTGCCATGTCTTTTGGGGACTTGAGCTCCCCCATGTTCCTTTGTATACACAGAGCTGAAGGAGTTATCTTGTAAGGGTTTTCATGCTGAATTTGTCTGGCAAAGCTTTTGAAGAATTTCCGAACCAGTGATTATTCACAGGGCCGGTGCTAGGATTCTTGCCTACACAGGCAAGGTGCATTTTTGAGCCCCCTCCCCTCCCCCGACAATTATTCATTCTTATTATATTTAAAATAATTACTAATTATAATGAAGCTTCTGGAGTCCACGAATGATCCTGAATTGTCCTTCTCGCCGCTGCGAGGATCCGGCTGGTCGGTACTGTCGGCATTTACAGAGAGCAGAGATTGGCGGCAACACGTTCCCAGATGTATTCGCCTCTCTGTACACCGAGAACACCGACCGATTCTACAGGACCGAAACCTGACTACATGGGAAATGGTCAATTGATTGATTGTTGTGGTTTTTTTAATGTTGTAAAAATATTAAATATTACATTAAAAAGTGGCAGATAAGTGAAGGAATAAAACTGTCTGTCTTAGAAACTCCGGAAATATTCATTATTGTGGAAACTTAGTAACAATAATATTACAATTATATAATAATAACAATCTCCATTTGTTACAAATAATTACCTGAGCCGGTCAGATTATGTTAAATGAAATAAACCAATTGGCTAATATACATCCTTTTCTGCTGGTTATTATATATATATTCTTCTTTCTTCATCACTTATTCTATAGTTCACCTGTGAGGATTATGTACGGCCTTGCCTGGGTGTGTTGCCTCCTGTACGGCACAGGGGGGAGCTGAGGTCCAGGCTTTTGAGGTTCCCTCTTGTTCCTGTTGGAAATACATCGTATATATGATTGCATTACTTGTGTAATATTATCTTTTGAGCTGTAGGTGGCAGTATATATATATATACTGTACACTATATTACCAAAAGTATTGGGACGCTCCTCCAAATCATTGGGTTCAGGTGTTCTGTGACATTTCCCGGCTACTAAATATTCCGCCGCGGTCGCCTGTTACTGGGATTATAACAAAGTGGAAGCGACCGGGAACAACAGCAACTCAGCCAGGAAGTGGTCGGCCACGTCACATGACAGAGCGGGGTCAGCGCATGCTGAAGCGCACAGTGCGCAGAAGTCGCCAACTGTCTGCAGAGTCAATAGCTACAGACCTCCAAACTCCATGCGGCCATCAGATTGGCGCAACAACAGTGCGTAGAGAGCTTCATGGAATGGGTTTCCATGGCCGAGCAGCTGCATCCAAGCCGCACATCACCAAGTGCAATGCAAAGCGTGGGATGCCGTGGTGTAAAGCTAGCCGCCACTGGACTCTAGAGAAGTGGAGGTGTGTTCTCTGGAGTGACCAATCACGCTTCTCTGTCTGGCAATCCGATGTGCGTGTCTGGGTTTGGCGGTTGCCAGGAGAACGGTACTTGCCTGACTGCATTGTGCCAAGTGTAAAGTTTGGTGGAGGGGGGATTATGGTGTGGGGTTGTTTTTCAGGGGTTGGGCTTGGCCCCTTAGTTCCAGTGAAGGGAACTCTTAAGTCATCAGCACACCAAGACATTTTGTACAATTTCATGCTCCCAACTTTGTGGGAGGAGTTTGGGGACGGCCCCTTCCTGTTCCAACATGACTGCGCACCAGTGCACAAAGCAAGGTCCATAAAGACATGGATGGGGGAGTTTGGGGTGGAGGAACGTGACTGGCCGCACAGAGTCCTGACCTCAACCCCATAGAACACCTTTGGGATGAATTAGAGCGGAGACTGCGAGCCCCTCCCCCAACATCAGTACCTGACCTCACAAATGTCCAACATTCCCATAGACACACTCCTAAACCTTGTGGATGCCTTTCCAGAAGAGGCGGAGCTGTTATAGCGGCAAAGGGCGGAGCCAACCCAATACTGACCCGACGGACTAAGACTGGGATGCCATTAGAGTTCATGTGCGTGTAAATGCGTCCCAATACTTTTGGCAATATAGTGTATCTCCCATCCACCATTCTAGCCCCGCCTCTGTCACGTAATACACTGCACGGGGTAAATGTAGAATACCAATTCCCTAATGATTTCCTGAAGGTTTCACCGCAGTCTCGCCATGAGAAGAATGTGGGTGGTGCAGGGACAGCGCTGTGGGTGCAGATGACAATAAAGATTGTGCTCATCTCACAGCTCATGTGTCGCTTATTTCATGATAGAACTTACCGAACCCCCCCGGAGAGGATGGACATTAAAAGGTCACTCTACCCAAAACTAACATTTCCGTGTTATGTCTCGGTAGGGATCAGTCACTGAATACTTTGCCTTTGAAGGGACCTTGTCACTTGCCTAAAAAAAATTCAGATGGCAGATCCCCGCAATGAAAGAGGCATTATACTCACCTGTCTGCTGGCTCGTGTCTCTAACCTCCCCTCCATTCCAGCACTGCAGCCTCCCCGGGTCTCTTCAGCATTCCACACTTCCCAGGAATGATGGCTGAATCTGTAGTCCCATCCTCCAATCCCTACATCACTGCCAAGTTCTGTAGTCGCATAGGGGACAGAGGAAGTTGTTGGAGATTCCCCAGAATAGGATGTAACTGCGGTATATATTGTGAGCACTAGATGGCGCTGTGGCACAATGCTGGTCTGTGATACGTCTGTAGATATGTTTTCTCTCACAGTGCTGTATTCTGATGTAATGTTCTGCTGTAGGGCTCACCCCTGAAGGAGCCGCTGGATGCCCCGTTCATCTCTAGTCTGCCTAGACTAGTGATGGCGAACGTTTTTGAACCCGAGTGCCCAAACTGCGATGCAAAATCAATTTATTTATCTCAAAGTGCCAGCGCTGAAAATAAGTTGAGTATTGTATAGCAGTGTGGGCGCTGGGCTTTAAAAAACATTCAACATCACTGCCTCACACATATTCAAACATTTATACACTCAATAAAACACACGTACATACATATCACACACATTAAAAACACGCGCACACATCGCACACGTAATGAAACACACACATCAAAAAACACACATTAACCAGTTGCCGTCCACCCGTAGTAAAAAAACGGACCGACGGCACTGCAGCATTGGCGGGTTGCCGTCTCCAGACGGCATTTTTTTTCTGCTCGCGCGCGCCCCCTAGTGGGCGCGCACGGGCAGAAAAGACCCGACCGTTGCACACACCCGGTACCGGGTGTTTCACATATAGACGATCGGCGGCTCCATACCCCGCCGATCGTCTATATGTGCTCTTTTGGGGTCCACAGGTGACATTAGGGGTCCTAGAGACCCCTAATGTCTCCATAAAGAGGACCTGTCAGTGTGCCTTTGCTATTATATAGGGGGATTGTTATCCCCCCTATATAATAGCAATAACAATAAGTGCAAAAAATATATAGTGACCCCGTCTTTTATATTTTACCAAAAAATTGGGTAATAATAAATGTTCTATCATTTAATATAGGGGAAACTGTTTGTTTGTTTTTAAATTTCGGTAATTTTTCCTTAATATAGTAAAAAAAATTAACCCCCCGCCCAGTTGTGATTAAATACCACCAAAAGAAAGCTCTGTCTGTCCCCAAAAAAGGGTATAAAATTAATTTCAGTACAGCGCTGCATGACGGAATAAATGTCAGTCAAAGTACCGCAGCGCTGAATACTGAACAATGGCCTGGCCAGGAAGGGGGTGTAACACCGCGGATGTCAACTGGTTAAAACAAATATTTTGAATTTAATTTTCATTTTTTTTTTAACTCTTGGGGGGGCTACGGGGAAATATTAGGGGTCTAAACAGCCCCCTGGTATTTCCTTTTTAAAATAGAAAGAGAAATTGAAGACACAAAGTCCTCAATCTCTTTTTCTGCAGCCTCTGTTCTAAATGAATGGAAAGCACAGAGGCTCCTCCCCTTTCATTAAGAAAATATTTACTATCAATCAGTTTCTGAATGGGGAGGAGCCTCTGTACAGAGTGCTTCTCCCCATTGGGAAACTCATGAATGAACAGGAAGTGATGTAAATCACGTCCTGTTCATTTATAACTGGGGACACGTAGCACTATGTGTCCTCAGTTATTTACAAACACTGGAGGGATCAGCTGATCGCTCCAGTGTTTGTCCTGCACAGAGGTCTGGTACATATCACTGATATGTACCGATCCTCTGCCGCTCGGCCACGCACAAAGGGGGGCTCAGCTTCTCCTCTGAATCTCCGCTGCTTTCCTGGGCAGAGGCAGCGGGGGATCCGAGCAGAAGTGAGGAAGGCACTGCAGCCGCGGGGGGGAGGACGGAGCCGTTGTCACAGCAGCAAGAGAGAGCTGCCGGCTGTCAGATCCAGGCCGAGCGGCTCCCTCTCTCTCTCAGCTCACCGTTCGACGTGCTGATGATGATAGCGGCTCCGACTCCCAGAATCTGGGCACCTGCCAGGTTTAAAGATGGCCGCCGCAATTCGCAGCGGCCATCTTTAAAAACTTAACATGACTTTACAGTGACCTGCACCTGGAGTGTGCTGGTCACTGTAACCGGGACCTAGGCCCGCGTGCCACCAGAGGGGCCTCTGCGTGCCCTCTGTGGCACGCGTGCCATAGGTTCGCCACCGCTGGTCTAGGGGATGTTCTTCAGCTGCCCACCCAATAGCATTGACCACCCTTCTTCTGGTGCCCACAGACTGATGTCCACTCCAATATTAAAATGCTGAATAACCTATCATTGAACATTTTCACTAGGCTAGTCTGAGCACATGGCAGATCCCACCAGTATATGTGCCCTATCCCAGCATGCACCACTGGCTGAGAGAGTCCCAGTGATTGGCTGCTGTACTGTACATATATGACTGATGGATTCGTCAATCTTCTGTCCCTCCGTTGATACCCCAATAAACACTCGGACTGCGCGGCGTGGATTTTAACGGCCACAGCCGCCCCTTTTATTAAACAAACAACTTTAACAATAACCAAAGTAATAAAACCAAATATACAACAATAATACTGTAAACAATGGTTGACCTGAGAAGGGGTCTTTGGGTGCCCACCAGCCCAAAAAGGCCTCTAACACTCCACCCGTGTCCCCAGCCGCACCACAACCAGCTCGAGGACACTTACTCCTTCCGGGTTCCCAAGGGGCCAGGCCCCGCCCTTTACAAATCCGGACACCAACAGGGGGAAGCACCCATACCAGCTGAGGGCCCCCCATTTTTGTAATCAACTCCGATTTTGTAGACCCCCCAAAGACCCCCTAACCCACTAAGCTGCCGTGAGACAAAAGAAACCCCCCCAACCCCCATAACCACCAAATTCAGGGAGGGAGGGTGGGACAACCTGCTTCCTTCGTCGATTTCCAGAAAGAGGACGTCCCTCAGCCCTCGCAGTTCCTTCCCATGCGGCTCCTCCCGGACACCTGACTCCCAACATCCAATCAGGTAAGAGCAGCTATTCCCATTTATTTTTAACCCTTTCTCCCGGGACTATTCCTCCCCCCCAGTCATGTAGCCCCTCCGCTTAGTCTCTCCGTGTCTGTCTTTACAGTGCGTCTCATTGGCTGTCCCACAATATGACAGAGTCACACTCCGCCCAGGGGGGGTACAGGCAATGCCAGACTCCTGGAATTAACCAGATAATTGCCACTATACATCCAGCCAGGCTGACTACAGCCCCGGCAATCACTGAATGCCTAGTAGTCACCTCACAGAAGGTGAGGGGGGGGGGGCTACACTGCTCAGGGAGTAAAATTTAATTCAGAGTTCCTCAGGATCTCAGGGCTTCATCTAAACACGTAACCAACCGAAGTAACCACAGCACCCAGGAGGGGGGCACAGTCACCTGACACTGCCGGAAGTGCTGGATGATGAAGAGACCAGGGGAGGCTGCAGTGCTGGAGTGGAGGGGAACACTCCCACACCCCAGCACTGAACATAGGTCCCGGGCAGGCCAGGTTTGCTTTGCAACGAGCCAAAAGGCAGCATATTGGAGGACCTGAGCAAGGGAAGTGTGGAAGTTGGAGTTCCCCTTTATAAACCTTTGTGTCCCAACACCCAGAGATGAATCATGTGACACACTCGTATCGCTCACATTTCTCGCCTTCTTTGTGACAGAAGCTTTGTACGTGGCCACGGCACCTAATAGCGCTCTCTGTAATAAGGACCAGTAATGATGATGTGCTGTAATTGGGGTGACAGGACTGTACAGATGTCCTCGGACTCATTCATCGTGCGGGTCCAGTGTCAGGGTATTAGCGATGACGGGAGGTCGAGTCCGATGGTAGTCACCGGCTCATTATCCTCATTGCCTGTGTTCTGGACGGATGATTGAGGATAATCGGGTTTCCTGTCTCAGCTGCTCTTTCATCTCCGGCTATATATATATATATGAGGAACTAAAACCTCCACCGAGGCTCCGAGGATCACCAGACATGGCTCCGTCCGTCACCCACATCGTCCTGGCTCTGGGCCTCTACTTCTTCATCATCACAGCGCAGATCCACCAAGGTGAGTACCCTATACAATGCTGCTGTGCCCATTATGAGGGGCTCCCACCATCCCTGTGCTGAGTTCCTGGGTCTGTACCCCCGCTGTGCCCATTATGAGGAGCTCCCACCATCCCTGAGCTGAGTTCCCGGGTCTGTACCCCGCCGTGCCCATTATGAGGAGCTCCCACCATCCCTGAGCTGAGTTCCCGGGTCTGTACCCCGCCGTGCCCATTATGAGGAGCTCCCACCATCCCTGAGCTGAGTTCCCGGGTCTGTACCCCGCCGTGCCCATTATGAGGAGCTCCCACCATCCCTGAGCTGAGTTCCCGGGTCTGTACCCCGCCGTGCCCATTATGAGGAGCTCCCACCATCCCTGAGCTGAGTTCCCGGGTCTGTACCCCGCCGTGCCCATTATGAGGAGCTCCCACCATCCCTGAGCTGAGTTCCCGGGTCTGTACCCCGCCGTGCCCATTATGAGGAGCTCCCACCATCCCTGAGCTGAGTTCCCGGGTCTGTACCCCGCCGTGCCCATTATGAGGAGCTCCCACCATCCCTGAGCTGAGTTCCCGGGTCTGTACCCCGCCGTGCCCATTATGAGGAGCTCCCACCATCCCTGAGCTGAGTTCCCGGGTCTGTACCCCGCCGTGCCCATTATGAGGAGCTCCCACCATCCCTGAGCTGAGTTCCCGGGTCTGTACCCCGCCGTGCCCATTATGAGGAGCTCCCACCATCCCTGAGCTGAGTTCCCGGGTCTGTACCCCGCCGTGCCCATTATGAGGAGCTCCCACCATCCCTGAGCTGAGTTCCCGGGTCTGTACCCCGCCGTGCCCATTATGAGGAGCTCCCACCATCCCTGAGCTGAGTTCCCGGGTCTGTACCCCGCCGTGCCCATTATGAGGAGCTCCCACCATCCCTGAGCTGAGTTCCCGGGTCTGTACCCCGCCGTGCCCATTATGAGGAGCTCCCACCATCCCTGAGCTGAGTTCCCGGGTCTGTACCCCGCCGTGCCCATTATGAGGAGCTCCCACCATCCCTGAGCTGAGTTCCCGGGTCTGTACCCCGCCGTGCCCATTATGAGGAGCTCCCACCATCCCTGAGCTGAGTTCCCGGGTCTGTACCCCGCCGTGCCCATTATGAGGAGCTCCCACCATCCCTGAGCTGAGTTCCCGGGTCTGTACCCCGCCGTGCCCATTATGAGGAGCTCCCACCATCCCTGAGCTGAGTTCCCGGGTCTGTACCCCGCCGTGCCCATTATGAGGAGCTCCCACCATCCCTGAGCTGAGTTCCCGGGTCTGTACCCCGCCGTGCCCATTATGAGGAGCTCCCACCATCCCTGAGCTGAGTTCCCGGGTCTGTACCCCGCCGTGCCCATTATGAGGAGCTCCCACCATCCCTGAGCTGAGTTCCCGGGTCTGTACCCCGCCGTGCCCATTATGAGGAGCTCCCACCATCCCTGAGCTGAGTTCCCGGGTCTGTACCCCGCCGTGCCCATTATGAGGAGCTCCCACCATCCCTGAGCTGAGTTCCCGGGTCTGTACCCCGCCGTGCCCATTATGAGGAGCTCCCACCATCCCTGAGCTGAGTTCCCGGGTCTGTACCCCGCCGTGCCCATTATGAGGAGCTCCCACCATCCCTGAGCTGAGTTCCCGGGTCTGTACCCCGCCGTGCCCATTATGAGGAGCTCCCACCATCCCTGAGCTGAGTTCCCGGGTCTGTACCCCGCCGTGCCCATTATGAGGAGCTCCCACCATCCCTGAGCTGAGTTCCCGGGTCTGTACCCCGCCGTGCCCATTATGAGGAGCTCCCACCATCCCTGAGCTGAGTTCCCGGGTCTGTACCCCGCCGTGCCCATTATGAGGAGCTCCCACCATCCCTGAGCTGAGTTCCCGGGTCTGTACCCCGCCGTGCCCATTATGAGGAGCTCCCACCATCCCTGAGCTGAGTTCCCGGGTCTGTACCCCGCCGTGCCCATTATGAGGAGCTCCCACCATCCCTGAGCTGAGTTCCCGGGTCTGTACCCCGCCGTGCCCATTATGAGGAGCTCCCACCATCCCTGAGCTGAGTTCCCGGGTCTGTACCCCGCCGTGCCCATTATGAGGAGCTCCCACCATCCCTGAGCTGAGTTCCCGGGTCTGTACCCCGCCGTGCCCATTATGAGGAGCTCCCACCATCCCTGAGCTGAGTTCCCGGGTCTGTACCCCGCCGTGCCCATTATGAGGAGCTCCCACCATCCCTGAGCTGAGTTCCCGGGTCTGTACCCCGCCGTGCCCATTATGAGGAGCTCCCACCATCCCTGAGCTGAGTTCCCGGGTCTGTACCCCGCCGTGCCCATTATGAGGAGCTCCCACCATCCCTGAGCTGAGTTCCCGGGTCTGTACCCCGCCGTGCCCATTATGAGGAGCTCCCACCATCCCTGAGCTGAGTTCCCGGGTCTGTACCCCGCCGTGCCCATTATGAGGAGCTCCCACCATCCCTGAGCTGAGTTCCCGGGTCTGTACCCCGCCGTGCCCATTATGAGGAGCTCCCACCATCCCTGAGCTGAGTTCCCGGGTCTGTACCCCGCCGTGCCCATTATGAGGAGCTCCCACCATCCCTGAGCTGAGTTCCCGGGTCTGTACCCCGCCGTGCCCATTATGAGGAGCTCCCACCATCCCTGAGCTGAGTTCCCGGGTCTGTACCCCGCCGTGCCCATTATGAGGAGCTCCCACCATCCCTGAGCTGAGTTCCCGGGTCTGTACCCCGCCGTGCCCATTATGAGGAGCTCCCACCATCCCTGAGCTGAGTTCCCGGGTCTGTACCCCGCCGTGCCCATTATGAGGAGCTCCCACCATCCCTGAGCTGAGTTCCCGGGTCTGTACCCCGCCGTGCCCATTATGAGGAGCTCCCACCATCCCTGAGCTGAGTTCCCGGGTCTGTACCCCGCCGTGCCCATTATGAGGAGCTCCCACCATCCCTGAGCTGAGTTCCCGGGTCTGTACCCCGCCGTGCCCATTATGAGGAGCTCCCACCATCCCTGAGCTGAGTTCCCGGGTCTGTACCCCGCCGTGCCCATTATGAGGAGCTCCCACCATCCCTGAGCTGAGTTCCCGGGTCTGTACCCCGCCGTGCCCATTATGAGGAGCTCCCACCATCCCTGAGCTGAGTTCCCGGGTCTGTACCCCGCCGTGCCCATTATGAGGAGCTCCCACCATCCCTGAGCTGAGTTCCCGGGTCTGTACCCCGCCGTGCCCATTATGAGGAGCTCCCACCATCCCTGAGCTGAGTTCCCGGGTCTGTACCCCGCCGTGCCCATTATGAGGAGCTCCCACCATCCCTGAGCTGAGTTCCCGGGTCTGTACCCCGCCGTGCCCATTATGAGGAGCTCCCACCATCCCTGAGCTGAGTTCCCGGGTCTGTACCCCGCCGTGCCCATTATGAGGAGCTCCCACCATCCCTGAGCTGAGTTCCCGGGTCTGTACCCCGCCGTGCCCATTATGAGGAGCTCCCACCATCCCTGAGCTGAGTTCCCGGGTCTGTACCCCGCCGTGCCCATTATGAGGAGCTCCCACCATCCCTGAGCTGAGTTCCCGGGTCTGTACCCCGCCGTGCCCATTATGAGGAGCTCCCACCATCCCTGAGCTGAGTTCCCGGGTCTGTACCCCGCCGTGCCCATTATGAGGAGCTCCCACCATCCCTGAGCTGAGTTCCCGGGTCTGTACCCCGCCGTGCCCATTATGAGGAGCTCCCACCATCCCTGAGCTGAGTTCCCGGGTCTGTACCCCGCCGTGCCCATTATGAGGAGCTCCCACCATCCCTGAGCTGAGTTCCCGGGTCTGTACCCCGCCGTGCCCATTATGAGGAGCTCCCACCATCCCTGAGCTGAGTTCCCGGGTCTGTACCCCGCCGTGCCCATTATGAGGAGCTCCCACCATCCCTGAGCTGAGTTCCCGGGTCTGTACCCCGCCGTGCCCATTATGAGGAGCTCCCACCATCCCTGAGCTGAGTTCCCGGGTCTGTACACCCGCTGTGCCCATTATGAGGGGCTCCCGCTGTGTGAATAGCTTGCTCTGTATTTCTCGGTTTATATTCTTTGATCAGTGACAACACTGAAGGTGAAGTTGGGTTCGTGCCCCATGGAGTTGGACTTTCCATTGTGTGAAAACGGCACAGACGAGCTGAGGAGGGAATGTGAGACGGATGGCGACTGCCGCGGAGTGCTGAAGTGCTGCCAGTCTGGGTGTGGAAGCCGCTGCGTCCTCGCGCTACAAGGTGACTGACGGAAACTTCTCTATAGAACATTCCAGAAGCGACCGAAATTCTTTATGTTTATTATCTACATACACTATATTGCCAAAAGAATTGGGACGCCTTCACACGCACATGAACTTTAATGGCATCC
>NW_017309438.1:0-346 GCF_000935625.1 Nanorana parkeri
GTAATTTGGAAAATTAATAAAATACTTTGAAAGATAAAAAATGTCAAGCAAAAAACAACACACACAAACACACACACACGCATGCACGCACACACACAACTTAGAAATATATTCTTTGTCCCTTTCCCTTATAATAAATGTTTAATATTAGAGTAATATTAATTTGTGTAGGGTGTCCAATCGCATTCTTATGGGTACTGTTTTTAACCCTTTCGCTGCCAAGGATGTACGTCGTACGGAGCTACAAAAGTGCTTCCAGCTGGCCAGCTCAGTACGTCGTATGGACCTGGCATTTACAGTTCTACTATAAGCTGATGGTCGCTTTAGCGACCATCAGCTTATAGTA
>NW_017309438.1:4266-6304 GCF_000935625.1 Nanorana parkeri
AAATGTCAGAAAATTCAAAAATGGCTTGGCCAGCTGATTTGAAAAATGTTCCGGAGGGCTTGGCAGCGAAAGGGTTAAAGCTCAACTCTGTACACAAGGCAAAAAAGCCCTTGCAGTGGGCCCCCCTGAACTGTAAGGGTTAACTGCTCACTAAGTCTAGAGGTGCAGGGATAAGGAGTAATAAGGCATAATACATACCTTACTCCTCTCGCTGTGCGATTGGTCAGCCGTAGTCACCCGTCTATGGTGCTCCGGGCAGAAGTTGGACACTTGCCTCCTCCACACACAATTCAGGGTTACTAGCCCTGCATTGTTCATGAGGACGCCAAGGAACTGCCCAAAGCCCAGGGTGCCGGTGAGAAGAGGAGAGTGTTGGAGCCTCCCGGAGTGGGGTAATGTAAGTAATATTCTCTTTTATTGTATGTGCAGTGATGAGCATAATGAGCATTTGACCATTGCAGTGCTGGGGGGTTACTGCAAGTCTTTTGGGTTGAAAATAGGGATATAATGGAAATTTTCCAATCGGCAAACTTATCTTGATGACAACTTGATAAGGGGGATTTACCTCTCATTGGAGAGATTTCCTCACACTTTCTATTGCTCCACAGGACAGGAAGCAAAGTGAAATCTCTCGAAAGGCACACAGAATCGACTTCAGACTTTTGTGGTCAATTGCAGTACGATACTGTGCACAGTTTAACCTGCAGCATTTTGTACATTGACATCTGTTGCATTCTAAAGAAATGCACCTTACAAAGTGCTGTTTGTTGCCGTACTATACAACATACCACAAGATAATGAAGCAAAAAAACTTTGAAAATGGATAACTATTTTGTGCCATTACAAATCACAAAATAAATGTATCCTTCTTAGCACCACAAATATCTAAAATGAATTAGGAAATGTTCACGGATATAAAAGTACAATTTATCTAATGCATAAAAATTATGACTTTTTTTGCATTATGGTGTTGTTGTGGAAATTTTATTAGGATGTGTTATTAGTGTATTGTAATGTTTTGTCATTAGTCTCTCAGTGTCTCGGTGTAAATAGACACTGGGGGATTAATCCATTGGAGGAGATTTCTTATGCGCAGCGGAGCAGTGTCTTCTTGGCGAATGTATGGACGCCGGCTGGGGCCCCGCGTGCAATGCATGGATTTATTGGCTTGCGTGGATACATTTGTCTTGAACGCAGTATATGAAAGGAACGTGCGTTTGTTCTCTCTGGTGTGCCTGATCAACACGCTTGAGATGATATAACGTTGTCCCTGTGAATGAGCGTGCATGAGAATCCTAGTAATGTTATGTGGCATTGCTCACTGAGCCACGCGGGATAAAGTCACTCCAGTGGTCATAGATTGTTACTACATGTGATTTGTTAGCTGGCTCCTGTTCACTTCCTGTCTCGCTGTTTGAGACACCCCTTCCTGTCTGACATCACTTCCTGTTGGGCAGGTATAAACAATAAACATACCTGCGCTCAGGGCTCTTAGCATGGGATTAACGAACAAGCAACATCTGTCTCCTAACTCTACATGACTCTATAAAAGGGGATACTTCCAGTCCTCGCATAAAGGAGCGTAGTACAACGGGGGAAATTCTTTGCGTTTGGCGCAGCTTAATGCGACATGGATTTGTGCGTTGAACCAAGTGAATTTCCATAACAAATGGCGAGTCACTGGTAGGAGTCGGTACGGATTCTCTGCACAGCTGACACAAGGGGAGAGACTTGTAAGTAGAACTGTATTTTTGCCCGCTGTGTCAGAGAATTTCTACCCGACGAAAGAACGTTTTCGCTTTTAAGTAAGTGTTTCTTTTCTTTGAGTTGTGTAGATTGTATGGTCAGATTGTGATGTGTATGGTCAGATTGTGACGTGTATGGTCAGAGAAGGTTGCTGTGTATGTGAGGAGCTCAGTGTTAGGTTTTTGTGGTAAAAGTGTTTTAAGCTGAACGGAAATCTATTTGTTTTTGGGCTGGAAGTCAGTTTGATGCGGTTTTTGTCTTCTAGGCTCTAAAGCTCAGTGATTGTTGTATG
>NW_017309438.1:6634-7872 GCF_000935625.1 Nanorana parkeri
AAAAGTATTGGACAACAAGCCATAGAGTTTGATGGCATTAATGCAATGTTACAATTCCTGTATCATGGAAGCCATTTTTAAGGAGGTAGCGAAAGTGGAACGCACAGCGGCCATTGTTGAAGCCATGCAGCCATGGAAGGACAGGTAGAAGAGTTAAAACTTGAGATTGGGAGATTGAGAACTCTTGTCCAGCACGCTGCTGAAGCTAGCACTGAGTATGAACGCACTGTGACTAAGCTGTGCAAAGAACGGTTGTCTGAAAGCGTAATGGAAGCGCAGGCCGAGCATTCTCAGGGTTTGGTCCAGATTCATCCAGAGACATTGGAACGACCGTTAGAGATGTTTTTCAGATGTCTCTGTTGTCACCAATGCAATGAACTCTGCTCTCTCCTCATCCTCTCTCTCTCTCTCTCTCCCTCCCTCCCTCCCTGAGAGTGTAACCTGGAGACGATGCACCGTGTTGAATCCAGCTTCTCTTCTTCCTGGTTTTGAGGAGGAAGAGAAGGGGGGAGATAATGGTGTGAAAAATGACAATTTTCCAGCCTAGTAGGGAATCACGTCGAGAACCATCACGACTTTTCTTTGACGGTAATTGGGTGAGATTTTTGCAGACATCATGTCCTGAATGTCTCGCTGTAGCCCTTTATTCCATCAGGGGTGCCCCTAGGCAGCCCCACGGGTTATCGCCTACGTCCACCACCGGGTTCGGGAGTCTCTCCCGGACCCAGGCTCAGTAACCAGTGTTCTTTCTAGTCAACCAGGTGATTGGGTCGTGCTAAAGAAACATCCAAGGACGGGACTAGAGCCGAGATATCTTGGGCCATTCCAGGTACCACTGATGACGCCAACCTCTCTGAAGTTCGAGGGATGAGACAACTGGGTCCACGCCGGTCACTGCAAGAAGTTGCTCAACTACGTCAAAGGATGAAGAGTATCAGTTTTGTTTATTTGTTTAGTTTATTTTAGCGAGGGAAGTGCACCTCAAACTGGCAAGGGCCACAGGGAGATATTTGTGTATAGAACTTAAAGACACATTCCTAGAGGGTAACATACATTCCTAGAGGGTAACATACATTCCTAGAGGGTAACATACATTCCTAGGGGGTAATATCAGCTATCGGTTTAATATTAGAGCTCTGGCGCCTCGCTTGCTAATCCTGTATGGGTATCCGGGCAGTTAGGCGGCCCGCAGATGTGTTACAGCATCAGTTTCTGTAAAGGGGATAGGTTTAAGGGAC
>NW_017309438.1:8351-11781 GCF_000935625.1 Nanorana parkeri
TAATGGTAAATCGGCAGGGCATACAGAAGGCGGTTCAAGTCCGGAGGAACCGCATTATGTGGACCTGGTCCGAGGGGGGATAGCCGTGATCCTGTGTCCAAAGCGGAAGAGGCTCTTTTCTGGGCTGACTCTGCTGAAGCAGGCTGAATCCACCAACACTGGATCTGTTGTTGTTTTTCAGATGTCTCTGTTGTCACCAATGCAATGAACTCTGCTCTCTCCTCATCCTCTCTCTCTCTCTCTCTCCCTCCCTCCCTCCCTGAGAGTGTAACCTGGAGACGATGCACCGTGTTGAATCCAGCTTCTCTTCTTCCTGGTTTTGAGGAGGAAGAGAAGGGGGGAGATAATGGTGTGAAAGATGACAATTTTCCAGCCTAGTAGGGAATCACGTCGAGAACCATCACGACTTTTCTTTGACGGTAATTGGGTGAGATTTTTGCAGACATCATGTCCTGAATGTCTCGCTGTAGCCCTTTATTCCATCAGGGGTGCCCCTAGGCAGCCCCACGGGTTATCGCCTACGTCCACCACCGGGTTCGGGAGTCTCTCCCGGACCCAGGCTCAGTAACTCAGTAAGCAATTCGCCCCTATTCACATAGGGGCCAAACAGCAGTGAGTGAATAGACGAATGCCGCCGAGCGGCATTCGGCTTGGCTATTCTGCTCGGTACCTCAGTGGTACAGAGCACAATAGCAAACAATTAAAGTCTTCTAGCAGAAGAACAACTGGGCTGGCTCTGTCCAGTTGTTATTGTTTAATGACAGATAAGCATCCCCAGGTTATTTGGGGACGCTGATCTGTCATTACAGCTGTCATTTGCGAGGCATACGGCCGGCCCTCCGACAGGCCTTTTGCCCTGCTTCGGCTGTCATTTTCGGCGCAGTCGAGCCGAAGCATATGCCTTCGGCTCGGCTGCCTTCGGGAGCTGTAGGGCTATAGTGAATAGCCCGTACAGTAGCCCTTCGGTTCACCTAAACCGAAGGGCTTCTGCAATCAAAGCTAGCCAAAGGATCAGCCAAAGCTTTGGCTGTATCCTACGGCTAGCTTTGTGACTAACCCCCTATGTGTTACAATAATACACATGCACTAACATAACAAGGTTTTATACATTGAGGTGCACTGCATTAAGGCAGCCTATTCATTTTGAATTGGTTGACAGGACTCGACACGACACAAGAAGATAGAACCTGTACCTTTTTTCAATGCACTTAATAACAACACATAGGTGGTTCACATCAGTGCACTGTTGTGCAAGTGTTAAGGTGTGCTGGCAAGGTGTGGTTTGTGTGTTAATAAAAAAAAAAATGGCACCGCAAAGTGGATTGTGTGTTACCATGCGTTGCAGTAAAATGCAGTGAAATGTGCATGATCCATCCAATTGTGCAAATAAAAATTTGGTGTTTTTATTTCTCTTGCACGTGACAGGGTATTCAATGTGAACATAGTTTCATTATATTAACTAAGCTAAGTAAATATGATTCCTGGTATTCCTGCATTTGGTTGGAAGAGTGGTGTGCTGTTTTTTCATGGTTTCTAAAGGAAAAAGAGCAGCACATTACTTTCAACTGCACAGCAGTAGTAAGTGAAACGCTCACCTTATCTGCAAGTTGCCTTGCATTTAGCACAATTCACTCCCCTCTCCAAAATGCAGACCTATTTACCAGGTGCTGTTTTTAGAAGAAGTCTCTTAGTCAGGGCCATTATCGAGGCAGCAGGGGGGCCAAGTCCTGGCAGTATACTTGTCCTGGGTGCTGAGCCTTCTGTGGAGCTGGAGCAGATAACAGCATTGGGGTTATCATGGTAAAAATTCTCTCTCAGCCCACTCTTCACGGAGATGGGAATACATCATTACAACAATGCAGCGAGCTACATAAGGTGGTGAGTGGACCAGATCCTATGTAGATAATGAATGTGAAATTGATCAGTTTTTGGGACAGAAAAAAACAATAAAAGTGCCAGGAAATCATACGTTTTATTAAGGATATTGGTGGATGTGTCAGAAATATGATTTTACAAAATGCAAGAAGCAAAAAGGTATGTTTGAATTTCAATTTTGACCAGAGTTGAGCTTTAAATATTTTCTCTGAGTTCTACGTATAATATTAAATGTATAGTATTCCCTGTTTCTAAAGTGGTATGATATTGACTGAAGGCCACTTAAGGTACACTTGAGTGTACCTTAACCCCTTCATGACTGAGGCCCTTTTTTCAATTTTTGCACCCATGTTATATTCCACGGCGTCTCAGTATACTGGGAGCTGTATGAGCTACTGTATGAGCTACTGAGCTTAGGGTGACGGGAGGACGCTAGTTTGTGTCCTCCAGTTACCCTAAGGAGAACTATGGGGAAAAGCCCTAACCCCATAGTTCTCCTTTAAGTGCTATTGCAGGGTCATAGCCAAGAACAAAATATCCTAAAATACTTAAAAATACCAACCATATTCAACCATTTTGCTCAGCTTGGTTAATATGATGGTACTTTTAATTTTTAGCAGAAATGTAACATTCTGAATTATCAGGCTGTATGTCATATGCTTTGACATTTTTAATTGTGCTTAAACTGACCCATTTATTAATCACAAACATTTCAACTAGGTATACTTGCATAAGAAGAATGTGGGTACTTAAACTGCCCACTGTCTGCTCTGCCAAAACATTTCCGTGTGCACAATAAATCCTCAACTGAAGTCCACTTGGTTACCAACCAACCTCCAGGTCACTACAGGTACAGGTACTGCGGTGGATGTCGGACTGAGGAACCACTGATGAATTTAAGGAACCAGAAAGATTATTTCTCAGCGGACTTCCGCCAAGGATTTATTTTAAACCAAGCAGTGTTCTGGTGTTCCAGGCAGCGAGGGTAAGTATTTACGGTACATTCTGATGAAAATATACATAGTGTTGCTTTGAGCAGACTTTACTATATTTTCTAAACATAATCTCCATTAATTTTTCTTTCCATTTCTGTAAAACGTGTAAAGTCTATATTGAAATAATAAGTATATTTACAGGATTGGTACATCTAAGAATAATTTTTTACATCAAAGTAGTTTTTAGTATTGCTATAACATCTATTTTACTACCTGCTATTATATTCCAAGGCTGAAAAGTTTTAGAGTTACTTGCAGTGGCCTTGAACACATTTGAGTAAGGCAGGCATTTCTAGAGAAAACAATTTTTCTATAAATTTGCCCATACTGAGCTGTCGCATATTTCACTGCAGAAAAGAACAAGGTTTGCAAGGTTTATAAATTCCAGGGGAAAAAGTGTAGTGATTTAGGAACATTTAACTTAAGAGATATAAAATGCAAGACTGGAAAATGGAAATAATCTGCATAATAGCACTAAAAATCTCTAGGTGTCCTTTAAAAAGACATGCGCCTAAAGATTTAGGGACAGTAGAAATGTACAGTGCATGCTAAATATATAT
>NW_017309438.1:11913-34258 GCF_000935625.1 Nanorana parkeri
TAGTATATCATAACTAAAATGAATAAATCGCTTCATGTCGTTGACTCTGCTGGGCTCTACCTTCTCACCTGGACCTGCTGTTAACTTTGCTGACTGACTCTGGCATTTTTCTACAACTCCTACAACTCTCCCGCCTGGGTGCTCATTTTTGCTTCTTGATTGTCACCGCAGACTTACTTTTGTGTCCATACAAAAGATAACATACCTCTGGCAGATTTTGTCAAATGTTGGCTACACCGACACCACAAAATAGTTCACTTCTTTTATGTAAAACATCACCTAGAGAAGCATCAAATCCTCTGGAACTAAATAATTTAGCGCAGGGTTGGGGAACGCCTGGCCCGCAGTATCGTTTGGTCTGGCCCTCCAAGCTGGTTCCCCTAGTCACTGGATGCTGACGCTGTAGACTGGAAGGGATAATCCACCCCTCCCCACCTGCAGTGTCCGACACATTCGGCCCTCCTCTCCCCTCCGCACCTCCCTGGAGCGCCTGGGCTGCTCAGCCCTCGCTGACAGGCTGTACCTGCCGGCTGACTCAGAGAGAGAGCCTTGAAAGTTGTCCTCTGTGGACGTACAGTAGAAAGGCATCATGGCACACTCACAAACCAGCATGTAAAACAACTTGTCTCACCACTAAGGACAATGACAGAGGTTTGGATACACGTCTTCTGCAAAGGATGTGTAAGCCGCACTGCCGCGCCAAGGCACCTCTTATAGTGCGGTCCTAACTCTAAACTATGAGAGTCTCCATCTTGGAGCACATGGGGGCAGAAGATATCAAATTGGGTGCAGGCTTGTCAGGAGGACGCCCCACCTCCTTAAAGGTACAGAGACACACAAGGGATCCCGCACATCCCATTGGCAGCTGAGAAACCCCATGCGTCGCTGCACCAAATCGGTAAAGCAAAACAAACGACAAACGCACTCAACAATTTGTTACCAGTTATACAGTTACCAGTTGTCCTCTGTGGAGGAGCGCCTGTGGAGGTGAGTTTGTGTTAAGTTTGAGTATTGCTGGAGGGGGGTATTGCTGAAGTGTGTCCACTGGTGGATCCTGGGGGGGTATTGCTGGATTGCTGGAATGTGTCCCCTGGTGGATCATCAGGGGGTGGGGGGAGGGGTTTGTTGGAGTGTGTCCAATGGTGGATCCTGGGGGGGAGCTGGAGCTTTAATTTGATAATTTTGTATTGCCTGTGAATAATGTTATAAATATCCAAATAGCCCTTGGCAGAAAAAAGGTTCCCCTGATTTAGAGGGGCAAAACCAAAATTCAACTTTAGGGTCACAATCATGATCACTGTTTGTAGAGGAATCAATAAGGCCCATGTAGAGAAGTGCACTATCTCTACTATAAAGCATGGAGGTGGATTTCTGCTGTTTTGGGGGTGGGTGAGCTACAGTGGCACAGGGAATGTAGTCAAAATTGATGGCAAGATGAATTCAGCTTATTAACAAAACATACTGGAAGAAATCTTTTATAGCAGTCAATTTTGTAAGGATTGTTTTTGGTTTGAGGTTGAGCACTAGCACACTTGTTACTGATTTTCTGATATTTAGTTTAGTTTGGTTCAGATTGCTGCCAAGCATAGTTTATTCTTTTCTTACCCTTGAACAGAGCTTTTCTCCTTTTATGTATATTTCTACCAAGACAATTGCTTGCATGTATTGCAGTGAAAATCTGGCTTGCTATAGAACTATACAGGAAGAAAATGTTGTACCTTTTACGGATACTTCAAAGGGAGCTGCGGCATATGTTGATCATCCTCTAAGATGGATCAAAATTGCAGAAATGTCCCTAACACACCTGAAATGTAAACATTTGTAGAAAAATAGAACTGAAATGTATAATACTTGTCAGACAGTCAAATACGTAAGATGAAATTAAATATTTGACTGTTGTCTAGCGACAATTTCTCCTTTTTTCTTCCTATGCTTAAATAGAGTTCTGACATTCAGCTATATAACCCCAACATTTTTATCTGCTCTCCTATCACAAAAAATGTCAATTTCATACTAAAATAAAACTTTACACAGAAAAAAAAGAACAGATTTATTTTTTACTTAATTCGGCACAGTTAAAATAAAATGCATATCTTTATGTGTATACATGGAGAATGTTTAAGTAAACAGATAGCATTCTTCAACAAATGCTACCCAGTAACATAATGACAGAAATAATTACAAATAACTCTAAGTCATAAACAGAGCAGACAACAGCATTATATTTGCAATGTACATATTGAATAGTTTTGAAGTACAACTTTTTAATACAAATAAAGGCTAAACATTCTGGTTTAGCTTTTTTTCCCCAATCTTTAAAGGAACATTTCCTTAAATATATGAGGAATAAAGCAATATTGTTGCACTTTCTGAACTCTTAAGTACACAACCATAAAAAAATAACCAATCACCTTTTGTGAAGCTATTTGTTTATGCACATTTTTTTTAATATAGTAGCAACGGTTTATTAAAGGTCACTCATAGTCTTTCTTTGAAACTGCCTTAAACCAAAAATATTTATATTTATATATATATATCGAGAAAGAGAGAGAGAGAGAGAGAGTGTCATAGAGAGCTTAAAAGTGCATCTGGTGGATGAAAATCAGAGTTATATATAGAAGATCCATGGTGTGCAAATTTGGTAATCCGGAGTTGGTTCCCGGTTGTGACAATCGACACTGTGATTTTGATTTTTTTTTGGGGCAGTGAAGTCTCTTTTTGTTTGGAACAGTGGAAGGTTCAACAGAATCAAAAACATTGTTTTGATTTAGCTTTGTTAGGGAGTTATCTACTTTGCTCGTGAATGTTCCAAATGGGGAGTGATTAATTGGCTTATATGTTTTGTTTTTCTTGGGGTCAGCATTACCAATGATTTTTGTCTTTGAAATATTTTCTTTGTCTTTGACTGGAATATTTGGCAAGACTCTACTGGTATGAGAAGATGGGCCAGACTTAGCATTTGTTCCCGTTATTAGCGACTTATCGACCGTAGGTGGACAACAGCTGTCTGCCATCTCTTCGCCCTTGACTTCAAATGGACCTGTTCTCATTTGAAGGAAAGAAGTGTTGGCACATCCATCAAGATCAGTGATGGCTAGTTTTTTAAGGTCCTTCCCAGCTAGGTTTGGTGGAACATAACACTCCAGCTCTGATGATGAGCCTTTAAATGCTTTCAGCCAGTTCCAGAGGGATTTAGCTCTGCAGTCACAGATCCACTGATTTGCATTTAAACGTAGGTATTGAAGGGATAATAAAGGTAACAGTATTTCTTCCTTGAGCACGGTCAAGTTGTTACTAAACAAGTAGAGAGTTGTTACTTTCTTAAGATCATGAAAAGTTCTGCGATGGACATAATCCAGCCTGTTTTGATGAACCAGTAATCTGTCTAAATTCACGAGGCCACTAAATACATTTTCAGATAAGGTATTAAGTTTGTTGCCATGGAGAAACAAGTAAGTGAGGTTCCCCAGATCTACAAATGTGTCATCATGCAAGAAATTAAGATTGTTTTCATGGAGATAGAGGTACTTCAAAGAGAAAAGGCCTTGAAAGATGCCAAGAGGTAAGTCCTGCAGACCACAGCGATTGAGGTGTAAAGTATGTAAGTGTACAAGACCTCGAAATGTGAGTGGAGCAACAGATCTGAGGTTATAGTTATCACTCATGTCTAACTCTTCCAGTTTTGTTAATCCATAAAATGCTCCAGAGTCTATATGACTGATGTTGTTTGAATGGATCCATAGATTAGTAAGGTTCTGGCAGGAAGAGAAGCTTGTTGCCCTTACAAATGTAATTTTGTTATTGTGAAGAAAAATGCGCTGAGTCTGTGTTGGAATGTATAAAGGGATGGCAGTTAGTCTTTGCTGTGAACAACTGAAGGTGATTTTTGGTTCATTATAACATAGGCAGGCTTCCGGACAACATTCCACTTTGAATATGTAGATGATGCAGCAAGTAAGGAGTAAGAGCAGCTTAGCGCCTGCAAAAGAAATGACAGAAAAGTGTAAATTACTTAATTTATCAATTATACTATATAGATGGTAACATAATTGTGCTGTTTAAATTACATTAATATTCTTTCTTAGATATTAAAATTTATCACAAATGTTTAAGTATTTATTAAAATATAATTTACGTTTTTATTAAATTGTTAAAAGTGTAGCTTCACCTTTGACAAAGCTAGTGCTGCATACATGACAGTAAAATAATAATCCATTTTTTATTTTTTGTTTTCCTATGTGTTTGCTTTAATGTGTATTTACAGGCTCTTTAAAAAATCAATTGTGTGCTACTTAAAATAGGCAAATTTGCTTCATGCTATGCCATCAATTAACTAAACAATGTTCAGTATACACAGCATTGCATTGTTTCCTCATGACAGCAAGCACAATTTGAACATCCTGGATTGGGCATAGTGGAAACTTTAAGAACCCAACTGCTATTTACAGAGTTAATTTTCAAAATAACAGCTTAGTAAAAAAAAAAAGTGTATGGAGATAGAATTACCCTTGAATGATACCTTATTTTTCAGTGCCTTAGTGATAAACTATGATTTACATCAGCTCATACCTTAAAGTACATCTAAAAGTTCCTAAAGGTGACAGTTATGAAAGTCTAAATAGGTCCCAAACCCAGTTACTATGTACAAGTCACATATCACATAAAAAATCCTGCAGCAGAGGCAGTTCTGTCAATCCAGAGAGCAGTGAGCAGGACTAGGTGTAGCAAGGAGAGATTGACATGCTTGCGAATCAGCAGCAACAATACTGATACCAACACCCCCTGCAAGATCTTCTCATTCCATATGTAGGCACAGCTTTCATGAGGGTGACAGCACTGCTCTTTATTCAGGAGCAATGAAGCAGCGGTTACCCCATTACATGAAGCTACTTGAGGTGGACTTTAATGGCAGGATTAACACATATTTGTGAGAATTCGCAGAGGCACTAAGACAAAGTAAGAGTAGTAAGTGGAGCAAATTCAACAACAAATCAATTCAAACACAGGCAGAATATACAAAGTTTTTTTTGGAGAGATTGATCTGGTTGATTCCAAGATTGCAGCGTGGTACACATCTGCTCTTTTATCTACTGTATATGTATAAATGAACAAAATATTTGGATAAATAAATATATCTCATCGGTCTTTCCTTAAGAAAAATTGGTATGCTTTTTTTCATTTTAATTGTAGTAATAATATTACAACTGGGGAAAAAGAAAGTAGATGTTTAAGCGTAGAACTAGCCCATGATTAACAATCTGCTGTCATCATTTATTCTCTGGAAAAATAAACAAAGAATATGGTTGGCTATTGGTGGTTTATGCTCTAGAAAAACAAAACAAAGAATATGATTCGGGCAACGTCACAACTTTTGTTTAGGTTTTCCTTTTCACCGTGTTTTAAAAACAGGCAAATTTATTATAAACCAGTAAAACGTATTTCTTCTTACAAGCTGTAAAATGTTATCTTTTTCACCGTGTTGATAAATTAACTTGCCACGTTGGGAGCCCTCTTTGTTTAAAACATAGTACAGCAAATTGTTTGCGCTACCTATGTAAGTACATGTAGTAACAATCTTGTAGTTTCATTCAGAGCTAGTGAGCTAAAATACCCCACAAAAATGGAGCTATGAAAACTGGAACAAAAATGGAAGTTTGTTAACAAGAAATCTAATTGCTTAAGACAATAACTTCACGTTTATACCAGTTTTCAGAAATATTCCCCATGGGGTCAATTCACAAATGATTACTGCACTTAAACAGGCTTTTACTTCTTAAAATAAACAGTAATAATAAATACAAATAAATATTTTCTGACATGATAATTGTGAGATTCTATAAGGAGTCTATTGAGGAGAGCAGAAAATGACCAGGCGCTTAAACACTACTCATTTCATTGGAAAAAATAGTTCCACACCTTTTCAATATTTATGTTTGTAAATTGAACAATTCAAATACAGCTTATTGATCCTCATGTCTCCAATCGATTTTTATTTTGCAGTAGTGTGGTAGTATGCATACCTTTTAGGGGATTCTCATACTATAAAAGCTAAAATGCATCTTAGTTCAAAAGAAGATTAAAAAGTAATTGACCTGCGGTAATAAAAAACAAAACATACAGATTTCATTGCAATACTTACCTTATCTTAGGTACTGCCCCCCTCAGGCTCGCCGCTTTGCGATCCACTGCTGGTCCTCTTCCAGGTTAAATGATGCTCAGCATCATTCAACCCAATTTCTGTGAGCCCAGGACATCAAGGACACGCCCCAGGGGTTTGTAATCAAGGCACCCTGGGTTTACAGGAGAATGTTGCAAGGAATGATGTCATGTCACTACTCTCTGTAGCATTCAGGACCTATGATGTCAAATGAGCACATAGAGGACCTGTGATGCCACATGACTTGATCGAAGACCCCAGGAGGTTGCAGAAAACAGGGCCTAAACTTGAGTTAGGCTTTAATATCTTCCCAGGAAACTGATTTCCGGTGTGTTTAAAAAGGGTCTTCACTAGCTAATTGTGAATTGGCAGTTAATAGGTTTAAATATTTTTTTTTACGCTTAGGCCTAGGCCACAGGTTCCCAGATAGACATAAATGGCAGTCCATACACACTACTAAACACTGCATGCTGCTTCTCAGCCTCCTTATACTACCCGTTACATCCACTGATTTATAATACAACAATATAATTGCCAACCTGACAAGGGGGGCTAGAGTAGGACTAACACACCAACTAAAATATGCATAAAAGATCTTCTGTTAAATAATGCATTAATTATTTTACCTCACAACTTAATGCGGTATTAAACTCTTAGTGAATTAAGCCCTGTATTTAGAAACAGAATGCGGGTCAAGGTTCAGGAGGCTTGATGGTAATACATTTGTCTCATGCTGCCTGGGATACAATTCTCCCTCTTATGCTAGATACAGACCTCTTTAGACTAACTCAATACACATAGCTAATGCTCTATACACAGATTCAAATGTGGCGTCTGGTGGGCATTCCCATTGCTATGACCAGATAGAGAATGGAGTGCAGGAAGGCTTTTTGATAAGGATCACACTTTGTTGTAAAAGATGTCTGCCACAGCTGCCTGTGTTTGGAGCTTCAGGTCCATTTAAGTACTAAGAGTTCATTTTTTAGGAAAAGGTTTCGGAGGTCTGCCCTCTTCTTTTAAAGTGACATTAAACACTCAGATTTTTTAACATAAAACAATACTGTAATGTGCGCCTTACTGTAATCCACGGTTGCTTCCCTTCTCTTTGCTGCTCTTCCTTTTAAATCTGTATCTGTTCTCATGCTGGGCAGAACGTCTGTTTTGCAGCAGACTGCCTTGTCTCTGGAATGGATACATGGTATCTGTGTGCAGGTTCACAACCTGAGCCAGCACTACAGGAAGAGGCACTCAGCTGCAAAGGGAAGTTCTCCCCCAGCATGAGAAGACATGAGGATTTAAAAGGAAGAGCAGCAAAGAGAAGGGAAACTACCATGGATTACAGTAGGCACACATTACAGTATTGGTTTATGTTAAAAAATCTGAGGGTTAAATGTCACTTTAAGTTCAAGCAGTACTGTTACTATTGGTTTGTGTTTTATTTTGTGATCAGGTTAGGTATCTGATTCTTCAGGTGGCTATAAGCAGTATCTCTCATCTTGCTTACGGTGATTCTAGCCGTATTAGTGCAATTAGAACAAGACAGTTATAACATAGGTGATGCTTTTTTATTTGCTCTAATGGTTCATTTTTTCAGACACTCTTCTGGGAGTCCAAAACTGCCTGGACCATGGAGAATGGGGTAGACCCCAAAAGCTTGTCCTTAAAATGAATTGTTAGTTTAAATAAAAAGGTGTCATCTACAATACTCAAATGTGTTGTTAGGAGTGAACTTATATGGCTACAACCACCTTACACATACTGCAGGTCAAGTGATGCTTTCTAATGTAACAATATGCAGAGGTTATACATAAAAAGGTATAGATTTCAATTTAAAGCAGAAGTAAAAGCATTAGAATACGGTACATAGCTTAGCAGACAAAATGCTGGTACATACATTAAATGCACTCATTTATAAATATAAATTGTGAACGTATGATAAAATTGTCACAGCAGAAGCATCTGATACACAAATAATATACATTTGTGTTAATAGTTCAAGTGGACCTCTGTATGCTGATTTAAAATCATCTTACATTCATTAGTTAAACAAACCTGTTTTTCATTTACTTACAAATAGAGTTCATCTCCTTCCAGGCTCACTTCTGGCACAATCATGTAATGTGCCAAAGTATTGCATCCTGGGAGAATACATCAGCAGAGCATTGCTGGGAAATCTCATCTGTAATCATGAAATTTCAGTGAAAAGCATTTTCCTCCCCTGAGATGATGTGCATGGTCACATGTCCTAGTCACACTGTACTGTATCTCCCTTTACTTCCTAGTAACTCTGCCAGGAAGTAAAGGGAGATACAGTATATTCATCTGCCCTTAGCAAAAATGGCCACTGTCAGAGGACTGGTATAGAAAAGAAAACTTAGGTATGCAAAGAATAAAAAGGAAATTACCTAGAAGTATGTGTTTGTAGATTTCCATTACTAAACATTTCTAGGTATTGTGATAGTTTGGGGAATATAGCACAATGGTAAGCGCTAAGTGACCACATATCTGTTCTCATGCTGGGCAGAACGTCTGTTTTGCAGCAGACTGCCTTGTCTCTGGAATGGATACATGGTATCTGTGTGCAGGTTCACAACCTGAGCCAGCACTACAGGAAGAGGCACTCAGCTGCAAAGGGAAGTTCTCCCCCAGCATGAGAAGACATGAGGATTTAAAAGGAAGAGCAGCAAAGAGAAGGGAAACTACCATGGATTACAAAAGGCACACATTACAGTATTGGTTTATGTTAAAAAATCTGAGGGTTAAATGTCACTTTAAGTTCAAGCAGTACTGTTACTATTGGTTTGTGTTTTATTTTGTGATCAGGTTAGGTATCTGATTCTTCAGGTGGCTATAAGCAGTATCTCTCATCTTGCTTACGGTGATTCTAGCCGTATTAGTGCAATTAGAACAAGACAGTTATAACATAGGTGATGCTTTTTTATTTGCTCTAATGGTTCATTTTTTCAGACACTCTTCTGGGAGTCCAAAACTGCCTGGACCATGGAGAATGGGGTAGACCCCAAAAGCTTGTCCTTAAAATGAATTGTTAGTTTAAATAAAAAGGTGTCATCTACAATACTCAAATGTGTTGTTAGGAGTGAACTTATATGGCTACAACCACCTTACACATACTGCAGGTCAAGTGATGCTTTCTAATGTAACAATATGCAGAGGTTATACATAAAAAGGTATAGATTTCAATTTAAAGCAGAAGTAAAAGCATTAGAATACGGTACATAGCTTAGCAGACAAAATGCTGGTACATACATTAAATGCACTCATTTATAAATATAAATTGTGAACGTATGATAAAATTGTCACAGCAGAAGCATCTGATACACAAATAATATACATTTGTGTTAATAGTTCAAGTGGACCTCTGTATGCTGATTTAAAATCATCTTACATTCATTAGTTAAACAAACCTGTTTTTCATTTACTTACAAATAGAGTTCATCTCCTTCCAGGCTCACTTCTGGCACAATCATGTAATGTGCCAAAGTATTGCATCCTGGGAGAATACATCAGCAGAGCATTGCTGGGAAATCTCATCTGTAATCATGAAATTTCAGTGAAAAGCATTTTCCTCCCCTGAGATGATGTGCATGGTCACATGTCCTAGTCACACTGTACTGTATCTCCCTTTACTTCCTAGTAACTCTGCCAGGAAGTAAAGGGAGATACAGTATATTCATCTGCCCTTAGCAAAAATGGCCACTGTCAGAGGACTGGTATAGAAAAGAAAACTTAGGTATGCAAAGAATAAAAAGGAAATTACCTAGAAGTATGTGTTTGTAGATTTCCATTACTAAACATTTCTAGGTATTGTGATAGTTTGGGGAATATAGCACAATGGTAAGCGCTAAGTGACCACTCCTGAAGCTGACTTTAGCATAAAAGGACAGTCTTTATTCAGCATAAATTAAGCATAACAGCTCATTCAGGAGTCTCATCAAGTCATCGTGTTTGGTCTCACCGACATCTGTCTGTCCCATACACTCCCCGTGTGATAGTGCCAGGACTTTACCGTATTTCTCTGTGAATACAGTCCTCAGCACTGCTCAGCAGCTTTCCTCAGCTCCAAGCAGTTCAGTATTCACAACTCGTGGGTCACTGTCTCTCTCTGTCTCTCTAGAAGGTATCTCAGGGTCCCCAGCCCTCTTGGCCTCTCCAGCCTTCCTGGCTGTGTCACTTGTGCTCACGCACGCAGCAGAGTCTGCCTGTCGTTGTGTGCCTCTTGAACACCCACAACTCTCCTCTCACGCACTGGGCTGGCTTCCTAATAAGGCTGCTCTCAGCCACCTGTTCAGCCCAACCTGGCCACTGGCAACACCTGGCCCCAGAACTGGAGATCCCATCCCACTATAGTCTGGAAAACCTGGAAGGAATTGAACAGCCAGTTCCTCCTCTCCAAAGGTATTCACATTGTGGAACCTCTCAGCCCCTCTGGCTGAGAGTCCTGGGTGCCAAAGTTGCCATACTACACCGTGGCATTGCCATGCACTGCCACAGTATGTTTGTTGTTATTTTAAAGATATGGGTAAAGTTCCTCTTTAATATACTTGAATGCATTTTTAAGATTTAATGCCTGAGTTTAATGTCACTTTAAGAAAAATCTTACACAGTATATTGAACATGTAACAAACTAAAGAAAACAATTTTCACATTAAATGCATTTCCAGGATAATAGACGTATATCACAAAGGAATACAATCACATAAATAAATGATATTGCTGTTAATGTATCTACATCATCAGACAGTCCTTTCCTGCTTTGTATACATTATAAAGGCTCAGCAAATACAAAAGCGGGCTGCAGTCTTATTGCCCCTGACTGCTGTGAAAACACAGTATTGTGAGATATGCTGGTACATCTTTTTTTTTTTTCTGAACAAAAATGAAACCTGCTGCAACTTTATTTTTCCCAATTATCTTTTTATCAGCATCCCCTGAGCACCAGCTCACATCCTGTGTTACAATCTTTGGTCCTGACCTACATTTTCTATGGGCTTCTTCTCTTTTTTTTCCCACTCTGGTTTAAACCTTGTGAAAGGAACAAGGTATAATCTTTGCAGGTTCAGCAGGGTCTCTCTACATTAGGAGGCAATCGATCACTGAGGGAGAAATGATCCGTCTTTCCTTCTTAAAACATGTTTATCTTGCACACATTTCTCTAAGGCAGAAATCAACACAAGTGATAAATACCAATACAGGCTTTATGGTGATATATGGTTTATAGACCTAAGCAGTAATGTCATGAAGATAGGGGTTTACATGAGAAACCGCAGTTTGTTGTATGCAAACATCCCACATTCATAAGGGAAATTACTAGCATTGTATATGAGTTTCCTTTTTTAATTAGGTTTAAGAAAAAACCAAAGGAAAAACAGTAACAATATACATTTATTTCTTAGGTAAATATGAAAAATGGCATATATGTTTCAAAGGTACTATTTCCAGCCAGCAGGTAGGAAACTAAGCTAATTTTATCATGTTTACAAGGCTTACCTTAAAGTATTATTAAACTGTCATTTATTTTCAGTAGTGAATCCAGATCAAACTAAAATACATTGCTCAGCAAAGCATTTTTTACATTTTTACACAAGCCCTTAAAGTCATCATGTTTCCAAACAGCTGGCTCCAACTTACTCAGCTTTGCTTGCCTGAACTTCCTATGCAGTACAAGATCACAAGTCTGAATGAATAAGTTCACAATATCACAATATACACCAACAATTTTCTTTCTCAAAAAAACTCTACTTTTTCTAATTGGAAGACAGTCTAGAAGCTCCAGCCAAGTGACTATGTATAGGCTGAGATGATGCCATCTGAGACGAGGCCTTTTTTCCTCTATTTTCACCTGATGATCCTGCCAGTAACACACTTCCTGCATGAGGGTGGCAATGTCCACTCACTGTATAGTGTATCGAGAAGCATAGTTGTCACCCAAAAATGGGGTGTGTGTTATGACCACAAAACACCTCCCTCTCTCCTCCATAAACCTGACAAGCTTGTTTCAAAGTGCAAAGCTCTTTTTAAATTGCATGATCACACAGAGCAACAATAATTTATGGCATGAGTGAGGAGGGGTCCATGCGCGGTCCCAAAACGTTGCTTTTTTTATGTGAATGTGAAATAAAAATGAGCTTTCCACTTTAAAACGGTATGCTGGTGACATCTCCTGTCCCTATTATACACCGTGACCAGTCGGGAGTTGTTGCAGCGCTCTTTTTACCACAAGGTTAATTCCGGTACGACAGAATATACTCCACCTCTTCTCCATAGGGCGAGGTGTTCTGTAGTCCACAGAGAAAGCTGGGAGTGATTGCTAACTGATTAGAGTCAGCAGAGGCAGAGAGCACAGGAAGTTATTGGTACAAAAGATTTCTGGCAGGATCCATAGGTAGTTTTAAATGCACTTATTGAACAGATATAACAAAGCTCTTTCCATTGTATATTTACCAGACCAAATGGGAGCAAATTATAGAAGTTCAATATCCGCATTTACATACATTTTAAAGCAGCTTTGTAGGAAGTGCAATGTATGCCTTTGTGTTTCACTTAGCCTCTCTCCCAGAACTACGTAATGTTAATAGCAGATAAAACAACTGCTTATATTTTGGTTTAGTGCCTTGACACTTGCGCTATCTATTTCATCAGGCATAAATATATCAATACACTGCATAGTCATTACTTGAAAAACAAGTCTAAAAGCTGGTCATTGAAAAAACAATATAGTAGCTTATACTACTTGTTTGAAATTTGTCTGTAATCTGAAGGGACAGTCTCATTACATATTTGTTCCACGGAGGTTTTGTCCCTGAGAGTATTTCTGGTTTTTACAGATAACTGTAGAGCACAAAGAAAGTATTTCTGTGCAGTTGATTTGTGCAATTCTTGATATCAGCCTCCACCATTTATTCAAGATGATTTCTTCAAACAGTTTTATTATGGTTATGTGCCATTGTCAGTCATATTACGGCACATTCTCATGTAGACTATATTGGAAATGATGTAGACACATGAAACTGCTCAGTAAAATGTTCCTGCTAATGATATTTACATTTTAAAGTAATTCTGTCTTAAACCAGTACAATTCAAACCGAGCATAGGATGAAAAAATAGGGGTTACCTTCTATGAAAACTGCATGTCAAAACGATATGTAGATAGATATAGGCAGCTCAAAGGTATGCTGATGTTGATGGTTGCCTCCAAGCTTCCCAGTTGGTACTTTATTGTGGCAGTGGGTCTCATTGACCAATAGGGAAGCCTATGACAAGGAGGATGAGGGGCAAAGTTCGACTTTTACAGGAAACATTACAATTTGCAGCCTATAACTTGGGATCTTCTGATTGTTTTCAAAATGACTTTTCACTGAAAGTAACCTCAGTTAATGTATTTTTCAACATAGGCTGAATTGCACTGGTTTGCGTCAGGCTATTTAAATACCCCCTTATTTCAGATGTTAAAAAAATGAACCTAGTCAACAATGAAATTTAGCATTGGTTGTTAAAAAAAAAAACCAACTAATTATTACCTATCCCTAAAATTTCTGATGTGAGATACCAGTCAGCAGTGAAGGTCCAATGTCATCCTCCTCCATTATTTTTAGATTTACTAAAGGTTTGTCAGTGAAATCATTACTGTGTCAGTGTAATTAAAAAAGTGTAATTAAAAAATAATCTGTCACTTAATTGATGCTTTCCTTGCCAGCTTTGTAAGAAAATGTATTATAAGGTGGATTTACAAGAGGAGTTGAGAATCTTCCCAATCATGTGCATATAAAATAAACAAATAGGTATTTTCATTTGGCATCATAATTGAAGTGAATCTTCATTCAACTTATTGAATAAAGATTCTCAAGCCCTTTAGTAAAACAGCCTTATTATATGTTTTTATGCTTTTATTAATCATTTTGCGGATGTATTGTTAACTGTTCACCACAGGAGACTGCCATGTACTGTGACAAATAGACATGACAGGATTGATTTACTAAAGGAAAATAGGCTGTTCATTTTGCAAGGGAATTTGTACTTTGTCAGCAATTTTTCACTTAGCTTAGCAAATGAGGTAAGGCTCTGCTGATCTCCATCATCCAATCATGTGCAAACAAAAATACCTTTTTTGTTTTTATTTTTCTTGCATGTGATTGGGTATTCTTTGCAAAGTGAATGTTCACCACATTCAGCAAGCTAAAGGAAAATTCCCTTGCAATGTCAATAGCTATTTTCCTTTAGTAAATCATCCCCCCCCTCCCCCCTAGGCCTAAACTAGGGATGCACCGATACCGATACTAGTATCAGTATCGCCCAAATGCTCCCAACACTTATGAGTCATTACACGCCACCTGGCTTCCTGATTGGCCAGAAAGCCGGCTCCATGTTTCCTCGTCACCTGGTGACGCCGCACGGCTTGCTTAATGGGACTTCCGGTATCGGAATTCGGTATGGGTGGGTACCAAAAATAATATCGGTACTTGATACAAAAAAAATGATATCGGTGCATCCCTAGCCTAAACAGACACCTAATGTCTCTGAATGTGCTAAATGTTGCAGACAGAGATCAGTGTCTTTTTCTGTTCTTCTTGGCATTGCAACTTACCATGAACCCAGAAGTGCTCATTACTAAGCACTCCCTTTTTTAGAGTATCGTAGAAAAACTGATCTCCCTTGTACTGTGGATGTGATTGATGGGATAGTAGGTTACATCCCAACAGCTGCTATATTCCTGTTATAGGTGGTAACATGCCAGACTGGGACATATACCACTGTGACCTTCTGTTTACTGAAGGTCTCTCTTGATCTCCCTTGTACTGTGGATATGATTGATAGGATAATAGGTTACATCCCAACTGCTTCTAGGTTCTTGTTATAGGTGGTTACACGCCAGACTGGGACCCAGCATCAAACACTGGGGCCTTCTGTTTACTGAGGGTGCTGTGGGGGATCTCTGCAGTGTGTACACATGTACACACTCACCTACACATACACACTCACATACACATGCATACATGTGCTATGCTATATACAGTATGACAGAAACACAAATCCCACTGATTTTTATTAGGCTTGCTCGGTGCCATTTCAGCCCTTCTGCATTAGTTCCGTCTCCTGCCAATCAATGTTCACACTAGAAGGATGAAATCTCACATGTTCGACGTTGCACTTGGCATAATATCCACTCTTTTTTTATAATCTGTCCTCACTCATAACTAGCTCACAAAAGTATCACTCATTGTTCAAATATCTTCTGTTATGCTGTCACTGACAAGCCATTTAAACAAACTAAAACAAAATTAAAGTAGCAAGCTCTGCAGATCTTGATAAAATAACCTTGTGAAACCCTAAGGCCCCATTCACACCAATGACGTGCCGTACCTTCTGTGCTGGGTGAGGCATCCGCCAGCCAGCCGAAGCTCCGCCCCATCCCGCCAAAGCTCCGCCCCATCCTGCTGAAGCCCTGCCCCCAGCCCTATATACTGTTTAGAACAGCGGTTCTCAAAGTGTGGGTCGCGACCCCGTCGGGGGTCGAATGACTATTTGCCTGCTCGATCGAGCAAAGCAAAACTTTCTCCGTTGTTTTTTTTTACTGACATCGGTCCGCAGGAACACATAGCTAGATTCCTATTGGCTATTTCACTTTGCAATAGCCAATAGCAAACTAGCTATTGCGCCCGCCCTCTGCTGCTGCCAATCAGCAGAGGGGGACCTGAAATTCTCCATCAGGTCCAGTTCTACTGATTGACAGCATCAGAGGGCGGGTGCAATAGCTAGTTTGCTATTGGCTATTGCAAAGTGAAATAGCCAATAGGAATCTAGCTATGCATTCCTATGATGGATTTTTTTTTTTTATTCTGACGGCGTACATATCTGCTCAGGTAAGCCTGCATTCCCCCCACATGGTGCTGCATTAATGTATTGCTGGGGTAGTGGGATTTGTAGTCCTCTCTAGCTGCTGGTACATTGTGCTGTACCATCAGCTAGAGAGGACTACAAATCCCAGCAATACATTATACACAGTATGTATAATGTACTATTGCTGGCATTTGTTGTATTCCTATATAGCTGGTGGTATTCTGCATTGCCTCGTATAATCATTATACAGCACACTGCAGAATACCAGCAGCTATATAGGACTACAAATCCTAGCAATAATAAATTATACGGCGCAATGGAGAATACCACCAGCTACAGAGGACTACAAATCCCAGTAATAGTACATTATAGTAGAATGCGCGTCATCCCTAAATTTTACCTTTGGGGGTCACCACAACTTGGCAAATGTTACCAAAAACCTTAGAAAGGTTGAGAACCACTGGTTTAGAAAGTTATATAGAGCTGACCTCTATATGCTATGTTGCATGTTACAAACACACACAACTTGCATGACTTAAGTGTTTATTTTCTCAACGGTTGCTAGTTGCTGTGTAGTTTGTAACTGTTTAATGACGTTTTTCTTCAAGGTAGGCTCAGACAAACTGTTAGCCCCCTGTCTTTATTGTGTTTGTCACTCATAGCACAGTGTGTCTGTCACTCATAGCACAGTAAAACTGACCATGCAGCCCTGTGAGCTGAATGATGATAAAACACTTGATTCATCCATCAACACTAAACAGCGTGGACAGTAGAAACTCCCTGCTGGCTATTGTATTCTGACAGCCTGCACCCACCACTGTCAGTGCGCATGAACAGTGAATGAAGCTGATTTGTTGTCAATGTTTGGCTGACAATTTTTGACCTGACTCCTTTGGCAAAAGTCAATTGGAAAGTCAAGTTTTGATGGAACGAAAATGTAATTGAATGAAAAGGTGCTGGCAGGGTCCTGCTCGCAGGGTCCAGCTGAGTATGGCCAGCTTAATTTAGGGGGATTTTGTAAGTACAAAGACTGTGGACTATGTACAGCTTATACGGTAATTAGTCTCAGTCTCTACTTTTAGCCAGGCCTAATATTTAGTGAAATGAAACTATGGTCCTTGTCACTGCACATGCTGTATCATTTACTTTGATTCTCTAGATGTCTCTCATAGGTATGCTTGGGAGGTATGAAAAGGTGCTGGCAGGGTCCTGCTCGCAGGGTCCTGCTGAGTATGGCCAGCTTAATTTAGGGGGATTTTGTAAGTACAAAGACTGTGGACTATGTACAGCTTATACGGTAATTAGTCTCAGTCTCTACTTTTAGCCAGGCCTAATATTTAGTGAAATGAAACTATGGTCCTTGTCACTGCACATGCTGTATCATTTACTTTGATTCTCTAGATGTCTCTCATAGGTATGCTTGGGAGGTATTTAGTCATTCTCACTTTTTCTCACACTCACTGTTTGACTTTTTAATTGTAAAGCAAGGCCGATAACTTGTAGTTATTGTTAACATTTTATTTATTTTATTGTTTATCATCTTTAACCCCTTCAGGACCCATGACGGGATAATCCCGTCATGAAGTCTGAAGGGGTTAAACAGAAAAGCCACCAGGAGTCTGTTCAGTTTTGTTGAGCCGGCGGCCGGCTTTACAGTAGAGTGTAAAGGTGATACTAGGGATATTTTGGACCCCCAGCATCACCCTAAAGAGTACCTGTCACTGACAATATGCTATCACATGGGGGACTTGTAAGCCCCCCTATGTGATAGCAATTAAAGTAAAAAAAAAAACAGTTTTAAAAATAATATTAAATAAATTAAATGTAAAAATAATAAAAAAAGTTTTTAAAGTATCCAGCCCCCGCAAGCACACGCGTCAGGTGTGCCTATGTACGGCAGCGACAATTGTGCTACACATGTTGGGTATCACTGCACACGCCAGAGTGAGAGCAATATTTCTAGGGCCAATACTTACACATATCTCTAAACTAATGACCTGTAGGTGCTTTTAAAGCGTCGTCACAATTGACCCAGATGAAGCCCCAGATGAAGTCAATTGTGACGTAATGCGTAGGGCGGAGTCTCGCAGACGTGGATTGGAGATTGCATGGTCGGCAGCACAGCTCCTGTTTGATCTGTCTTTGCACTCAGAGAACACGGTGACAGGGAGAGAGAGTTGTCGAGCATACATTTTATTTGAAGTTTTATGTCTACTTTCCTCATGTGAGTAGTTTTTTAAATAAAGCGGTTTTACGCTATGGGCTGTTTTTATATTTTATTGGATATGGTCGTGATGACATGCTGATGTAATTTTCTGTGCAAAGATTGCGGAGAGATGGCCTTTGAATAAGATCGATTGGAGACCCATTAAAGCGATTCTAGACCTGTTCAGGTCTATTTGTAAGGTGAGCGGCCCACTGAGAGGGGGAGCACCTGGGTGATAATTGGAGTTGACGTATGGACTTTGTACAAAGAACTTTCACAGTGGAAGGATAAAGAGTGTGGTGCACTTGGGACAAATCCTGAGCACTATATACGTGTGATTCCACATTTGTGTATATTTGAACACGAAATAAATGATTGAACTTTCCAGAGGATTATTATATACAAGAAGATCCATTGTTAACACTTTTGTTGATTACATGTATTATTTAAGCACATATTTATTATAGATATTTGTTTATGTATTGTTCTATATGAAGAGCAGCACATTCATTATAAGTCAAACTAAATGTAGTTTATTTTGAAAATGAAAGTTTCTATCCTGCTACTTTGAGTTTTTTCATCACTATGGTCAATCTTTCATACCAAAGCAGTGTATGGCCAGCTATGATTAAAAATCAAAGCAATGTATGGCCAGCTGTCTTTCAATCATGGCCAAGGGTAGAGAGGGATCCTGCAGTGTGGCTGTGAGTGGCTTGGGCTGAGTGACTCCTACTTCTGAAAGGGACAGCCAGCCAGGGCTACAGGTGTGCTACCTATTAGACATGTGCGATTCGTTTCGTTCCGAATCGAAATTCGGAAGAATTTTAGGAAATTCGGACATTCGGATGTATCCGAATTCCGAATTACAAATATATTAAGAATGCAAACGAATCCGAATTTCTGTTTCCGAAATTCGGTAGCGGCAGTTCGTTCGAACGTTCGTTTCGTTTTTGTTTCTTATTCGTTTCGTTTGTTGGAGCAAAGTAACAGAAAAACATTTTTCCCCCTCAAATGTCACTTTGCTGCAAACGAACGAACGAATGAACGAAACGAATAAGAAACGAAAACGAAACGAAGGTTCGAACGAACTACCGCTAACGAATTTCATCCGAATCCGAATTCCGAATCCGAATTTACTTTCACACCCGAATCCCGAAAAAAGAAATAACACAATCTGAATTTAAAATGAAACGAAACTAAACAAATTTTTGGGCAGTGCACATGTCTACTACCTATCTATCTATTGAAATATATATATTTGTATATCCATCCAGTTGCTATCTTTTCACTTGTAGACAGAAGAGTGACCTACAGGTCAACTCAGCCAACACACATTTTGTACATGGTGGTTCCTCCAAAATCTGTTTTGTTTTTTTACCTCATAGGCAGCTAAATGGCAAAATATTTGAACATATGGTTGTCTAATTCTTGTCTAATGCTTGTCTAATGCTTTCCGAGCACTTCAATTTCCATTTCCATTTCTTTTTATCGTGTAATCATATTCTGAGATCCTCTCTACTCAGAACTTTTCTTTTACTTTGTTTATAGTAAATGTTTGCTTTTCCCATATCTTTTTAGATCACTGCCACTGATCAGATTCATTTAAACCATATTTTCAATTGAAAGGCATATTTGTGAAAAGAGAAGTTGAAAAGTTTAATTGCATCAGTGGATGCCCCAGGATTTGGTACATCGTGGTTGAACATAGAGTACAATAACATTTTCGATGAATATTACAAGATATAATGCAGGCAGAAAAGAAAAGAATCTCTGGACATGCCTCCAGTTAGACAGAGCTTGCGGGGATATTTTTCATAGCCTGCAGCTATCCTTACTTCACTTGCTGCTCTATGTGAATTGGTTGGCTGATCTGTATAATACCAAAAACACTATATTTGTGTCTTTTTGTTATAAGTTTTAAAACTTAGTCAATTTATGCCTCTATACTACTCAAAAGTTGTTATTGCATTTTATGTAAATAATAGAAAGATAGAAAAAAGAAATGCAGCCAAACCATTAATTTTTTATTGTCATCCTCATCCTTGTTGATAAGATTTTATTTTATTTCCTGTTCTAGAGAGACAGCATAAGGTGTCCCCAGGCAAATTTTGTATTCCCCTCACTTCCTGTGCTAGAGATTACTGTATCTGGGACAGGAAATTAGGGGGAATCACCCGAATGTGAGTTCACAAGCAGCAATAGTAACCCTAGAGGGGTTTTAAAAAATTTGCATTGACGTTCACTTTAATTGTTAATCTCATATATTTTATCAACCTTGAATTGTAGTATTTTGTGTAAATATGTACTGCAAATATGCTAATGCAGTATAGAAAAGGGAACCCAAGTTTTCAGACTGTGCAGCCTGTCTGCTTCCCAGTTCTGTAATTACCTAAGTTATGGCACCTACAGCCATCATTTACTTACCCCAAGTGTACAATTGGGAGATAGGATTTGTATCAAACTGTTCATTTTACACTGGTAGAAACAGAACGCCATGTCAACGTCATGTCAGTTGTTGCCTAATTGCACACTAGAGCAGGAATGTGTTAAGAGTCCAGAAAAAAAGAGTTCTTGTAAATGGGATGCAGGCAGGCTGCCTGGTCTGGAAATTAGAGTTTATTCAATTAAAGGCATATTTCGCTGTTTATTTATTTACACCTGATGCTTTAGTTTAGTGCTGATACAATGAAAGCACAGTTATTCCTAAATAATTCAGAATGAGCTAACAGAAAGCTGAGTACAGGATGCCTGCCCATTTAGCAACCCACTTGTGCCAAATCTGCAGCTCTTATATATTGGCTGGGTAAAGCTATAATTGGATAATGTTTTCTTTGTAACATTTTAAATATTATTGGGAATCAGTGCTGCCAAAATGTGCACATTAGTTCCTAAGAATGCTAGTGCTAGTTAAGTGAATACTTATTCACTGTAAGAGAAGTCCACAGCCATCCACAGGTTATTTCATAATAAGTAAAAAACAAATATTATTATTGTATATTAAAGGATAAGTGCACTTTAAAATAAAGTGCACTTTTTTTATAGGCTTCTTTAAGATGACATTATTGCACTCTCCCTCCACAGATAAATACTTACCAAGCTCAGATGGTCCCGGCCTCCATTGTTTGTTTACATCCTCCTTCTCCTGGCTGCGCCTGTGCAGTATATCCCTATTGACTTCTTTGGGGCTTGGCTTCTGGCCCGGAAGCGAAGGTAGACAAGCCCCATAGGGGTCGATGTCTGCCACAGGATGTAAGCAAACAACAGAGTGCGGGGGAGGTGGGATCAGTAAGAACATTTTAAAAGGGACAAAAGGATAAGTGCATTTTGTTTTAAAGCAGATACTACATGTGGCCATTTCTACATGTGGACATTACATAGGTACGGTCCACTGTTGTCACCACCAAGGAACTTGCCATGAGAAATAGGAATGAGAACACGGCATAGTTTATGATACACAGTGCTTTAGCAAGCTAAATGTCATTCAGTTACCCTTTACATCTTTTTAATTTATTAAAAATGCAGATCATAGGACAGCAGAAAATATAGGCTTACAGAGCACCTAACTTGATATATTCAATAGCATACTGAAGGGTTTTTTTTTATACCACAATTTGTTTCTTTGTTAATTGACTCCTTGGGGTTGATTTACTAACCTAAACACACACACACACCAGGTGTGTGTGATTTTCACACAGCAAAACGTATTTATCAACCAAAAAGTCTCTAAAAGCATATTTCCACTAATGCCATATATGGAAAAATCATGCACATGATGCATATATAATGCTGCTTCACAGTTTAGACAAAAATGGTTAGCTCATGCATTTACATTCCTGCATTCATCAACGCAAGCAACATAACATAGAGCTAATTTACACCACATTACCTTGCAATTCATTGCAGGGCTTTGAACAACACACCTGCTGGGTGTGTACACACTACGAAGGTGTTTCGATTCCTCCCATAGATCATGCTGGGAGGGAACACACTACAGAGGTGTATACACGTTCGTGGTGTGTTTAAAAGGTTAGTAAATCAACCCCCTTGAGTAACACATAAAACTACATAGACATAGATTGTAGTAATGTTTAAAAACATGCATTTAAAATACATTCAAAACTAATATA
>NW_017309438.1:34283-66927 GCF_000935625.1 Nanorana parkeri
AAGAATATGCAAGCAACCGTTTACATAGGTTAGCACAAAAACAAAACAAAAAGACACTCTGCCTCTTCAAGACTGGGAGATAAAGCAGACAAAAAAAAAAAAGACGACACAACAACCCCCCCGGCTTTGTAACATGAATGCTAGTCTAGTTTTTTTAAGCCAAACTTCAGCCATTTTTAACATTTGGATAGATTTTGAAAGCGTAAACACTTCCCTCCAAATTTTATTTATCCATCTGTGACCGTCAAGACAACAAAATGAGGGAAACAGTTGTCACCAGGAAAAAGACATGAGCGGTAAAGTCGGGTATACACAGTACAAATTTCGGATGTTCCTGATGAATCGGCTAAAAATCGCACAGTGGGCGCCGCTGTCGGCACTGTTACGATCGAGACCCCACGATCAGCAGATCAAGGCAGCAGGTCTTGGCAGAACATTGCTTGCACCCAAATAAGCTGCAAGCTCCATTTGGGGATTCCCTGATCAACGAATATCCTATATATATATATATAACACATATATACACTTACTGTATATATCCTGTAATAAATTTACACATTTACTTTAGACCATGAAAATTAAATGGAGTTGACCACAGTAACCCATATGATTCCATGTATTTCCCAGTGAATAAGAAATTATTTTCCTATTGATCACTGTGTGTCAACAGCTTCATTGTATGTTTTTTCCCATTTAAAAAAAAATCTTTAATGAGTTACCCTCATATACTTACAATTTTAAGTGTACTTACTTAAAAATGTTTTTATTTTGGAAGCCCTAAAGATGTAAAGCCTATTCATCCTTTATTGCAATTGAAGGACTTACATGTGAGTACGTAAGAAGATTTGTTACAGTTCATTTACAAAGTAATCCCATTCATCTCATAATAGAAAATACGTAAGCTATTCACCTTAAAATGCTCAAGTTCCTCAATCTTACATTATCTGAAATTGCCTTTCTTGAATTACACTTGTCTACCTTATACTTCTTTCTAATTTTACATGCTCATCAAAGATTGTGCAGCTCTGCTTCAAGGTCATTCACTTACCAGACAGCATATATGGTGTCTAGCATGCTACTATAACCTCACATATAACATTGTTCAGAGACTGTAAAATACATTAAAGTTCTCACCATCTACTTTATTAACCCTTATCTGGAAACCCAGCTCTATGATTGTGTATCTAAAATTCTAAATGGAAGCATGTATTTTACATGGTCAGGCTTACTAGCACAGAAATGAAGAGGAGATGGAGGGAGCCACATCCCAATTACAGTATTCATTTCTAATATATATAAAGACAGATTTTTAAGGCACCTGCACAACCACCTTAATCAATTAAATTTTCTTGTATTTATTTACATCATCGAACATGTGAAAATCATAAAAAACAGCAATATAAAATGTATTACTCCCAACATGCATACGTTTTTTTTTCTTTGGCTCAATTGGTCTGGGTACTATGTTGAATATATGTATTATGTTCCCCTAGACATGGAGAGTGTTGAGACCGCATGACTATATTTTGGCTCCCTATGTATGATTAACACCTTTGCATAAGTAACTGCAATATTTGCTCATCATGTCGTTTGATTTAAAATATTTGTCATGAGAATTATTTACTTTTTTTTGTATGATTTTACATATTAACAGTTTTGTCTGTGCTTTGTTCCTGCTTAAGTGGCACTGACCGTGAAATGTGTAGAGCTACGTCCCACACACCCTAGCTAAGTTGGATGGATACTGCAATGATACATGTAAAAGTATTGTTGTCTGGAGATAACATAATAACAAGGGTATATACAGTATAGGTGGGATCTATACATGAGACAAACCTACAGTGTATGCATGTTGGGAGCAATACATTTTATATTGATGTTTTTATGATTTTCGCTATGTGTTCGAGGATGTAAATAAATAAAAAACATTTGAATTGCTAATTGATGAAATTGACTGTTACCTGCCTTAAAAATCCGTCTTTATATAGATTAGAAATGAACATGGTCATGTTTACTCAATAAAATAGGCCAAGGAGTTATTGGTGCAATAGGCTGCAGTACTGAACCAGATTCTATCTTGTACTGCTTTGACCATGTAAGTTGGCTTTATTCAATTGAATTCTGATTGGTTGCTATGAGCTACTGCACCTTGCACTCAGTGCTTTGCCACCTGCATCGCTTATTAAATAAGTCTGTATGTAATCTGTAAAATACAAGATTAATGTTAAGTCTGTAACTATCTAAAAGCATAGGAAAGTGTTTGTGAGGTTCATTTTTGCTGTCTTTTTATACTTTTGTAATTCATCTTACTTTGATTTTCATATCAATTGCGGCTCATTCTCAGGTTTATGTATAAGCCTAACTGTACAGTATATAGTTAGCATTTATTCATTTTAGATCTAGGATTGTAAAAGATCCAGGACCCAGAAGGTAATTACAGACTACCTATACCATGATTGAAGCAATTATAGGCACAATACTTTATATAGATTATTCTGATTTTCTGACTTTAGCTCTGTCAAAAAGCACAATTCTAAAAACCATAATATTCACAGATATTGAAACATACCGCTGTTTGGAGGTAGGTTGGATTGTTCTACCACATTCAGCGCTATCTATGCCATGCAGCTCTTTAGAGAATGTCTTATATTTTTTATTTTACATTCAAACAGAAGCCGTCATAATGGTGCTGGGCTACATCTGAACTGTGTGTTTCAAGTTCTTTAGAGTTCACGTTGCAGATCAATAGAATGTTTCAATAGAATGAGCACAAAATCATAGTTACTTTATACTCTGAACAAAATGCAACATTCTATTAGCTTGCCATTTGAGCTCTGAGAAAAAGGAAGCATACCCTTTAAAGTAGAGAAAAATAAATCCAGGGCATAACAACAGTGTTCTCTAGGAGATAGCCTTTAACAAGCAATTAAAACAAAGCAGCTTGCAGCGTGGGCTATAACTGTCTTTATAAGGCTAGACAACTTTTCAGTCAAGTGTTTTGTGATTTATGAGTAATCAAGTTTTTATAGCTACTAAAATACAATAAGCAGGCATATTTCATACAAAGATTACAAAGGAGATTTTTCACATTAACCAGTTGACATCCGCGGTGTTAAACCCCCTTCCCATCCAGGCCATTTTTCAGTATTCAGCATTAAGCTATGAAGTGTGTTTTTTTAGAACACCATCAGAACAAAATGAAGATAAAAGAGATTCCAACCTTGTGTTTTTACGGGGTTCTTGCTATGCCACTAACAGTGGAACATCTGCATATGGTTAATGAAAAATACTGTACAAAGATATGTAAATAATAGGGACCAAAAATTATATAAAAACTCTCCTATAAAGTGAAAATTCAACTCCTGAACTAATAATTGCAAACAGACAAAAAGGGTTACCACAAATATGTACTGAGACAAAAAGTAGAGGGATTCAAAGACCGCCTTACAATACCAAATCCTTTAATGCAGACACTGAGCATAGCATATGTAACAAAAAATCCTTCAACCAAATATCCTCCCAAGGTGAAAAATAAAAACAATAACAATGTTGTCATCACGACTCACTCCTCCATAAATTCATCTATCACCATCTGCCTGTACGGATAATAAACTGCTGTCAGTGATTCCAGCCAGCTTCCTCCACCAGCTGTAGAAGCACAATTAAAACAAGGAGAGTCTGTACAGTAACATCCAGGTATCGGAGGGTGTATTGGAATCCACAGATACACCTCAGGGGTGTTCCAAGAAAGCTTTGACATGTTTCACAGAGAAGTGGTTACCTATAAGGTCTTAGGAATGAAATGTATCAATATGTTCTATGTGTGGACCTTTCTTGTCTAAATATGGTTATATGCTCCATGAACTTTTAGGGCAGTCGTTCTCAACCTGTATAACCTCAGGACCCACATTTGTCCTTGGTCATTAGGTCACGACCCAAACTGCACCGCACTGGAATACACAGCATTGCGGTACTGCATGTTCTAGTGCAAGCGATCAAACTGTGGGTGGGAGGTGTGTTTGGGGGTGCCATTCAAATGAATGGGAACGCAATCAGGGCCGGCCTTAGGGGTGTGCGAGCCGTGCGGCCGCACAGGGCGCCATGAAATGCAGCTCTCCCACCAGAATGAACAGTAGGTGCAATTGCGTGGTAGTTTGTGATGAAAACACTGACAGACACACACAGGCACAATCTCACAGACATTCACACTACCCCAAACATTTTAGGGGTTCAGTGTGGGCTGCTGTGCTGTGACGGAGCTCCATCCATAGGTGCATTGCTTGTTCAGCTTCCTTGCACTCCCTGTAGAGGTGACGGTAACCAGCATGTGATGTCACTCCAGTCACGCAAGGGAGCTGTAAGCAATGCACATATGGATGAAGCTCTCTCGCGACCATACCCCCAGCCCACCCCACCTCAAGCTGACACTTGGCGCCAGGCATCATATTTTGAAAGGCTGCTTGGCACGAGAACTGACACTGCTGCACTATGGGGGGAGGCTGAGGAACCTCTGAGCTAGTGCACTGGAAGGGATGCGGTGAGCCACTGAAAATGGGGTCACGACCCACTTTTGGGTCACGACACACCAGCTGAGAACCAAGGTTTTAGGGGGTTATTCACTAAAGGTTGAAGAGTTTGGAGAAGGCAGGAGAAGTGAGCAATCTAGGACAACATAGATGATTTGGAAAAATTATCAGATTCAGCTCACTTTACAGTTCAGTTATGTTGTCCTAGATTGTTCAATTATCCTGCCTTCTCCAAACTCTTCACCGTTTACTGAATAACCCCCTTAGTTTAAATCAGCCAAATATATTTCAGGTGCATCAAAAGAAAAGGCAAAAGTAGTCTGTTTCTTTTACAAAACAACCACAGCCTGAGTGGAAAAGCTGGATCCCTGCCAGCATGCTGTAGAGAAAGGCCATTGCTCCCCGTGATAAGCAGTGGTCTCTCAGCAAAAGTCTGACACACCTCCTGCTGAGCCACAGTTAAAGCACCCCAATCAGCAGAATGTTACTGATTGCAGATCTATACATCTGACTCAGCAGGGGGATTCTGGGGCCACCACTTCCACACAGAGAAGAAATAGTCCTTCTTCTCTGAAGCATGCAGACAGGGGGCATGCTTTTATACTTAGGCTGTGGCTGTTTTCTACTGAAAAGGAACAGGAACACTTTTTTTATTTATGTTTTGATGCACCTGAAATGCATTTAGCTGATTGAAACTCAATCTTAGTTGGGCTTTAAGGAACATTTGAAGGTTTCGTTTTTCTACAGCTCCTGGGAGAGCAAGGTTCAGCAGAATCCTTCACAAGAAGGGCAATTTAGATTCCTTATGTGCACTTGTAATGACATATTCATGACTTTGTAGGAATTCTGGCAAATAGAACACAGTTGTGAATCCTTAGAAATTTTAAAGATTTCTGCATGAATGCTATCACTTGTGGATCGTGACTGTGAGGAGAGTTCCTACACGATTATGCAATAAAAAGAAAGGCTATCAGCACATTAATATATTATGCAGCTTCTTCTTTATTGTAATATATTAGGCATTCCTACTTTCTTACGCGTTTCACACAAACATGAGGTTAATCATAAGAGTGTCATCTGTACATTCAGTCAAACTATTTTTGGGTAAATGCTCCTCCCTCTTTTCTCTGAGCTTTACGCCACAAACAGCTGAGATTCCTACTGATAATTTTCGTACATTTGTTTATTATTACCATTCACCCAGAATATCTATTAAGGTTCAGGAATTAATACATAAACTAGTCATATCTCAATCAAAAAAAAAAAGAATATCAAACATATTTATCAATTTGATATTGACATTATTTTTATTTTCGATTGAGATATGAATAGTATGAATTTGTGAACTTTAAAGTGACATTAAAGTCCCTCCCCCCAATGTTAGTGTCAGCACTTACCTTAAATGATGTCTCTTAATCTGATCTTCTTCTTTCCTGTCCTTTTCAGACTTCTCTCCAGCGCTGCTGTGGGTCTCGATCCAGCACTGACCCCTCTGTGCTTGCTGGCACTTCCTGTCAAACTGTGTCTGCATGCGGGTGGACGCTGTCCATAGACTTGTGTCTCTCTTTGTCTCCCGGTCGAAAATCTGAACTGCGCATGCGCCCGCCCCAAAATCCTTTGCGGCCGCCCCAGATTTATCAGATTTTTGGGGCGGGAGTGCGCGGCGAAGACACAGGTAAGTTTAAACCTGTTTCAAAGGGTTTTTGTTTTACGTTTTTGCAAAAACACCTGAGGGTTTAATAACTAATTACCATTTACATTAAGATACTCTATGTAAAGGGTACTGATAAATAAATGTGCTAAAATTTTCAATAGGGGTGTCAGCTGTTTGTGGAGTAACACTCGTGGGGAGGAGGGAGGAGCATTTACCTATAAATAGTTTGACTGAACATACAGATTACACTCTATGATTAAGCACATGCTTGTGTGAAATGTGTAATAAAAGTTTCTCTAATGTTTTCCTGGAATGCCTAATATGTCACAATAAAGAAGAAGCTATACACTATGTTGGAGTGCTGCTATCCTTTCTTTGAATTTTATACTGGCCAAAGATGAGCTGGACTGGCACCCACTGGGCAGATTAATGTGGACAGCCATGGAGAAGCACTGCTTTTTAAATATCTGCATGATGATGTTATCCATGTTGGTTGAGGGAGGGGCCAATTCCATTGGTTTTAGTTCTTAGACTGGTCTCTGGCTTTTATTTCAGGAGTCACTATTATTTTTCTGAAATGTTCAGAAGTATAAATGCTTGTTTAAATATATATGATTCTAGTAAAAATGCCTCTTGGCAATACTGTCTAGATTCCTGACTTTAGATGCTGAAGAGTTGATTCTTGTTGGTGGAGTGATATAATCAGTCAACTGATGCATAGCACAGGCTGCTGTGACAACTTCGCTATCCTGGTCCTGCAGATGTGTGACTTCCTCTGTTACATCGATTTTCCTAGATTGCAGAGTAGGCATGTTTTAGATAAGCAGTTTTCTTTAACTCTTGGCGCTAATGGCTGCCAACTGAACGATCCACTTGCTGTTGCATAATCAAAGTTTTCAACAGTTTATCACAGTTTTTCACACAGACTTGAGGGGCTGATCATCCAAGACACTGGGGTTTCCACCACAAATATAGAAAACAAAAGGGAACAGAGCTCCACATCCATGTGTAAAATCACATCACCGTCCACCGGCCGCAGTCAGCCAAGATTGACGCGTTTCAGGGGCAAGCCCCCTTCATCAGAATCAAGATGACGGCAATCTTCACTGACTGCGGCCGGTGGACGATGATGTGACCGATGGCAACCATGGTACATAGTCGGGGCGATACCATGTTGGGTTAACAGACAGTGTGGCCTCTTGTTTGTTGTTAAAGCGTGATGAAACGTTTGCTTGTGAGTACATATATCCCTTGTTTTATTTATTTTAATAAACTATATTACACACGGAGGTGGCGCTCTGTTCTTTTATTTTCTATGTTTTAGATTAGGCCTGCTGAACAAGAGGCTTGAGTGGGATTAGTGGTCTGATATTTCTGATGTTATTTATCGGCCAGACTCTAAATCCAGGTTGAAAACAACACTTGTTCAAAGAAGGTGATAGCACACTGGTGTGGCAAAACTGCTGTCACAGAATAGGCTATCTTTTATGGCGGTAATAGTTTTAAAAAAAGGCACTTTTCGTTTACATGCCGCAGTTACACCTTAAGTACAGGCTCTGAAAATATATGTTTTTACTGTGGCTTAAAAGATAGAAAAATGTATGAACTGCTCCCACTTATGTTTATGGAAGATCGTTAAAGAAGAACTCCAGGGAAAAAAATGAATCCTTGCAGTGGGGCTACCCCTGCACTGCAAGGGTTAATTGCTTGTTTTTGACTGGCTTGTTCTTAGACCAGTCCTAAGAGCCTCTCTCCCTTTCCTCTGCAGCGGTCTAAGTCCTGTAAATCACGTCTGTACACTGTGAATAGACGTGAGGGTGCTGAGGAAGATTCCAATTCTGCAGCATAGGAGGAGAGAGGCTGGAGAGAGTGATGTGACAGCTGAGCAGCTTGGAGTTTTAGGTGAGCATAACTTTGTTATTTTAGCACCTAGACAAAAATGAGCACTTAACCCTTGCAGTGCAGGAGTAGCCCCACTGCAAGGGTTAACAAATGTTTTCCTGGAGTCCCTCTTTAACAAACACACTGAAATGTCTGTATGTCTTAGTCGGTAACAACAATGCACAATAGAATTTGCATTTGAAGCATAAGGGCTGTATTTTCAATTTCAGTAGGTCTAGATCAGTGGTTCTCAACCTGTGGGTCATGACCCAAACGTGGGTCACAACCCCCTGTTGAGTGGGTTGCCGCGCGCACTTCTGCTGCGCTAGGTGAGAGGCTCCTCAGCCTCCTCCTAGCGCATCAGTGTCAGTCAGCAGGAGGACAGCAGTGGCTGTGAATAGAAAAGTGCCGCTGTGCACACTCCCCGGCCACTGCAGCGACAGCTAGGGGCCGGGGAGTGTGTACAGGGGCACTTTTAAATTCACAGCTGCTGCGGTCCTCCCACCTCCCATACAGTGTGGACTCTGCAGGAGGCGGTGCATCGTAGCAGGATGGGAAGGCTGCATGGAGACAGAGCCGGCAAGCAGGTAGCAGGGGCTGGGGAGGGCTTGTATTCTGTCTTTTTTTAGTGTGCTTCTGTTTTTAGTCCTAAGTCCACTGTGTTGCTAAGTCCAGAGTCCAGTGCGTTACTAAGTTCTAAGTTCAGTGTGTTTCTAAGTTCTGGGTTCAGTGCATTACTAAGTCCAGAGTCCAGTGCGTTACTAAGTCCAGTTCGTTGCTAAGTCCAGAGTCCAGTGCGTTACTAAGTCCAGAGTCCAGTACATTACTAAGTCCAGAGTTCAGTGCGTTACTAAGTTCTGAGTTCAGTGTGTTACTAAGTCCATAGTCTAGGGTGTTGCTAAGTCCAGAGTCCAGTGCGTTACTAAGTCCAGAGTCCTGTGCGTTACTAAGTCCAGAGCGTTACTAAGTTCTGAGTCCAGTGCGTTACTAAGTCCAGAGCCAAGTGTGTTACTAAGTTCTGAGTCCAGTGCATTACTAAGTCCAGAGTCCAGTGCGTTACTAAGTCCAGAGTCCGGTGCGGTAATAAGTCCTGAGTACAGTTCATTACATAGTCCAGTGCATCACTAAGTTCTGAGTTCAGTGCATTACTAACTCCAGAGTTCAGGGTGTTTCTAACTCCAGAGTCCAGTGCATTACTATGTCCAGAGGCCAGTGTGGTACTAAGTCCTGAGTTCAGTGCGTTACATAGTCCATACTCTAGAGCGTTACTAAGTCCAGAGTCCAGTGCATTACTAAGTTCAGAGTCCAGTGCTCCATTGGGGGTCACCGCAACTTGGCAAATGTTACTAAGGGGTCCCGGCCCTAGAAAGGTTGAGAGCCACTGGTCTAGATGCACATGAATGGTGCAAGTTCCACCAATACGGTCACAAATGTTATATTATTGTTATTAAAAAAATTATATAAAACCTTAATGTGGTACTGGAAGCAGCATGCTATTTGCTGCATATGGAGCTAGCCTTGGATTTTACAAATCAGCAAGCGTCTGGAAAAATTAAGAGATGGCTAAAAGTTACCTGAGCTACAGGGGTTGACTACTGGTGACTCCTTTCATCTGGTCTGGCATCCCTTCACCTTTTAGTTCTGTAAAGTAGTCCCTCCTTCCCTAAGCACAGGAAAAACTGTGCACAACTTGTTATCTGTTCTTCTGCAAAGTTTTATGTTGGGTTCAAGACACGGGTCACAATTTGATGGATTCACCCTGATGTGTTTGCTACAATTTACTATTTCCTCTAAAAGCTGCTAATGTTTAAAAGTTGGCTTGAATATACAAAACCAATCCTAATGATCTTCGGGGAAACACATTAATGGATAGAAAAAAACAGCAATTGGATCAAAGTGGCAGATGCAGACCTCAATGCCAGACTGTTTGAAGTCAATATGTATAGTGGCTTCATAAACGTAGCCAAGCTACTGATTACATTGACTACAGATGTCCCACGATGGATAGAATAAATTGAAATAAAAACACGCCTTTTCCTCATCTGAATCATTTACAGCATCTAGAGATGAAAAAATTCTAAGCTAAAGGAAGAGTTTCTACTAAAGGAAGAGTTTTTATAGTTTGTAATGGAAAAGATTTTAGACCCCTAAATATAACATACTTTCAGTTTCTGGTGCTGGTAGGACTTCTAATATGGGCAACTGATCTCCAAAACTAGATTTCAAGAAAAATGTGTTGTCTGCTTTAATTTAACCCTCTGGATGTATTACTGTAATGCCATCAGGCTTCATATACAGTAAAAAAAAATGCTGCTCTTTTAGGTTTTTATTTAGTTGTTAAGCACTGTAGCAAGTTCTAAAATACCTCATTTTGGTAGCATATTGGTGAGTTGGACTGCTGCTTACACACAACATTGATGTGTGTCCCCCCCCACACACCCGCACACTGCTCAAATCAACAGTGCTCTTGCTCCTTGAGCAGTACTATTGATTTGAACAGTGTGTGTGACAGCTGCAGTCTGACTCCCCATGGTATTTTCACCCTATCTGCAGTGCATAAGAACTAAAAAAAAAGTTAATGGAGCAGTAAATGTAATACTGTCTATGCAGCCTGACTGCATTACAGTAATGCATACAGAAGGTTCAACTGGATTTTTAAGATTATTATGATCAGTGATAACCATAATGTGCCTGTGCAGGACATCCTGAAAAGTATTAGTGTCAGTACGTAGGTTAAATTTTTAAATCACTTTTTATCAATTTTTCAATAAACACAAACAGAAGAAAAAACTTAACATTGTTTGTCTCCTTACTTCACAATGTAACTCGCAACCCCCATACATTTTCAGTTCTAACATATAGATATCTAAAATTACTTCTTCATATGATTATGTGGCATTGCGTGGCAATACCACGGTGTTAGGTGGCCTCAAAGTCACTCAGGGTTCTCAGCCAGAGGGGCTGAGTGGCTCCAGGAAGAAATTACTTGTACCAGGAAAAAACTGTCTTTTCGGTCCTTTCCAGGTTCAAGTAATTTCTTCCTGGAGCCACTCAGCCCCTCTGGCTGAGAACCCTGAGTGACTTTGAGGCCACCTAACACCGTGGTATTGCCACACAATGCCACAATATATCTACAACAACAAAACTAACATACAACAAAACCAACATCAGTGTACTACTTAGAACAAAAATGACAGCAAGTCTTTTTTTGCCAGAAAGGCTTGATGTTTTTTGGGGGGTTATTTTATTGGTCAATTTACATTCTAATGTTTATTTTACAGTATTCATTCCTGGGTAGCTGTGGCTGAATTAAAGAGGAACCATAATCATTTATGATATATATTATTTTAGGGTTTATAAACAATATTTGTTGGTAGGTATATAAAATCTTGATTTTACAAATACCTACTTAATGCAGGGCAAGTGCATGAGAGTGTTTTTATAGGGCATGCTAGGCTATATAGTATAGTAAAGTCACTTACTGATTGCTTCTATCTAAACAAAGAAAAAAAGAAAATCCATACAGGTTAGTCTAAGCTTTTGAATCATTGAGCTGCATGTATTGTGAATAGACCTCAGCAGCTGTAAATATAGATATACAGGCTATATACAACACATCAGTATATTCAGCTTAGTGAAGAGCTGAATAGGCAGCCTCTAGTATGCCTCTTGTTGGATGCAAGTGGTAAACATGACGTCTTAAACATTGAAACATTTCTGAAACATTTCAGAATAAGCAAAACGAAATAGCTTTTACTAATAATACCTTTATCTTGTATTACTTGTGTATTTTTCAGTATAAAAGAAAGTGTGACAGCCTGCCGAGCTCTTGGGGAGGAGAGCCCTGTGCAGCCTCCTATCACAGTCCGGCAGAGCGGAAAGAGATTGAGGACACAAATGCAATCTCTTTTTCTATTTTAAAAGGTATTTATCTGGGGATATATATGTATATGAATATATATATTAGAGGTGCACCGAAATGGAAACTGACTCCCCACACACACACACAGCACACAGCACACACACAGCACGCACACACACAGCACCTGCATGTAAACCCTACCTGAATGCCATATAGTCTGTTAAAGTACTGTGTATCATAACCAATTACTTATTTCGCCATTTTTTTATCATTTGTTATATTTAAATGCTGCTGATCCACCTCAGCCCCTTTGAATCCACCTGCTGTCTACATACTTCAGTGATGGCTGCATTTCACAGGGTAGGGTTCCTGATGGTAACTGCAGTGGACTATGCCTGTGTAATGTGTGTGTTGGAACAGTCTACATTGGAAGATCGTGTGACAGGAGGTCAATGCAGGAGCACTATTGAGACACAGGGACAGAGTGTTGTCACCCTATAACAGGACGTTCCTGAAGAAACTTTCATGGCATGGATCACCAGGTATTAATTTAATGACCAGTTAAAATATAACATATTGAAAAGGACTTCTGAAAGTACATTAATATGTAAAAGTTCCATATAAGCTTTTAATATGTGAAAGCTTATATGGGACTATATGGGTCTGGTAGAGTAGGTCTAGATCTAAATATGATATGTGAAGCTAAACAGAATGTAATACAATAGGCTAAATTAAAATCATTATCATTATTTAGAAAATAAGGATCCTTGTCATAGTTTGTGATTTTATCCTGATTTATATATATTTTAGTACAAAGAAAAAAATAAATCTCTGCAGTTTTTAGTTACTTGGTATATTTTAGTCCCAGCTATCATTACCATTGTAATCACAATCCAAGGCTTAGACAAAAAGGATCCATATAAAAACTACATTTTAAATGTCTTTCCTCTTGCAACAGAGTAATTCAGAGAATGAAAGTGTCTTTTTTTTCATAACGAAATATATTACACAATCTTTTGTTTGTACAGGCAACATAATCAGGTAAATCATAGTTGAATGAATGTATACAGTGTACGCCTTCATTATAAGGTAATAGGGGTTTAGAATTAATCCAGTGTATAAATAATCTCCTGGTATAAACAAATCCCTTATAATGCATGCTTGCTACATTTCCTTGACACTTGTATGATTCTTCATAGGCTTAAATGGAGATAATGCAAGCTTTACTGAAACAGCTATGCTGGAATGGACAAAGCCATAACAGAAGTCATTGGTCATGTCTGGGTCCACATCCTGAAGCAGACCTGTGGAGGTTTTTAGGGCTTGTTACTGGTATTATTGCTACTAAAACTACTGTAACTGTTTATTGCTGTGTGTTTTATCATACAGCATTTATACCATATAAGAAAAATCAGACAGTTGAACTGCTAAATTTTACTCCATTCCTTAATATCTCAGCTTCTGCCTAAACCATAGTGATCTACAACATCTAGGCTCTATTATTTTTGGGGTACCACCAGGAATTGTGTGAGATTCGGGTATCTACCGCCTTTACCCCCTCCTCCTACTACTCCACCTGTGCCTACTTCTCCTTGTTCTCCGGTTTATATTTTTTCTTTTCCATGGGCACCCCCTCTACAAATGGTGCCATGTCATGCTTAAACTTGTTTGCCAAGGTGACTGCTGCCACAGAGGCACTGAGCTGCTGGTGGTAGTTCAATGCTTCCTAAGTAAATGCTAAGGTTTCAGGTTGCTGCTGTATACAGACAAGAAAGAAAATTGTGTGCTCATTTTTGACAATCTTACCAATCCATTGCCACATTTGTGATGTTCTGACACAATTGGAATTCAACTTTATTCATGCTACTAGCTCACAGCAACAGAGAGCTGTTATTGAGTGCACAATCAACTATGTGAAGGGCACATTCTCTGTGAAGTTTTGGTTTCTCACCTCTGAGGAATGGCTAAAGGTCCAGTATGTTTGTGTCATTTTAGCCCACTGTGGAGAAGCGACATACAGTACATGGTCATTTGTCTGTCTGCTGGGCAAGATGCTCTTTGGGCTCAGGAACAGGGTAGAGTCACAGGATCAGGAAGAGCATGAAGAGGTGGTGGAGGAAAAGGACCAGAAAGGGCTGCTGTTCTTTCAACATCAACACCAGCTCAGAAGTGCTGAACAATGCAGGGAAGAAGCTTTGACCAAAAACATGGAAAAAATGGAAAATGGAGGAGGAAGTAGGCCAAGGCTACTCTTTATGATAAGGCTCCATCCCCGGGACCCAGATGGAGGCAGAGGAGAAGGAGGGTTGGTTCAGGATAAGAAGAGGAAGTGGAGGAGGCTACACAATGTTCTTCCCTTCCTTCTCTTCCTCCTTCCCTTTCTTGATTCCATCCATCACAAACCACAGCCATTGTCTGTGAATTGGGGGATTTGCAGAAGCACACTCTTGTTCTACCAGACCCACAGAAATATGGATCCTCATCAGTAGGCAGTTTGAGGCACATGAGTCCCTTCATGTTGCTGTGCTTGCAGAATGACCCTCTTATAGGTCATGTCAAAAACACTAATCATTACTGGATGACCAACCTCTTGGATAGGGTTGCATCTGTCCAGGATTCACCCGGACAGTCCGGGTTTTAAATGCTGTGTCCAGGTTTCATGGCAGCAGAAACCCGGACACAAGATGTCAGGCAGACTGGGGCAACCAAAATTAAGATAGGGGCTACTGGCCCCCCACTGAAAATAGTCTCAACTGTGATATTTACATATGAATGGCCGGCACTATTTACATATGAATCAGCAAGGACTCACTCTCCCCAAAAAATGTCCGCGTGTCGCTAGAGTGTTCGGGTTTCGCTTAAAGAAAAGGTGGCAACCCTACTCTTGGATCCACACTACAAAGCCAAAATGGCAGAACTCATCCCACCAGAAGAGAGGGAAACCAAAATGTTTGACTAGGAGGAAGTACTTTAAAGATGCTTGTGCCGAGCCTTTCCCGAAGGCAGCAGGGATGCATCTGCTAACCATTACAACTGCATGAGCCATGGCTGACAAGCAGGAAGTAGCGGCAGCACCACCACTGGTGGGGGAAATCTAACAGAGGTGTTGCAAAGTTTTTTCAGGACACAGCGCCCAGGCCTAGCCCCAGGTTTTACTCACAGGCACTGCTGGTGCATGATGGTGAACAATTATGTAAGCTCCAGCTCAGATAGCTACAACCTCAGAAGATTACTGGGTGTCCAAAATAGACCAATGGACAGAGTTTCTAGAACATGCACTAGAGGTACTAGAGCTTGCCCTGCTACAAGTGTCTTATCAATAAAGGTGTTCAGCTTTTCTGGGGGTTGTTGAGGACAGATGCATCTGCCTGTCCACAGGCAATGTGGACCACTTCACCTTTATCAAACTGAAGACTTGGACCCCAAATTACTTCCACATCTCTATGTTTGATTCCACTTTTTAGTTTCAGCTGCTGAGTCTATGGGGTTGATTTACTAACCTTATAAACACACCACGAACATGTATACACCTCTGTAGTGTGTTCCCTCCCAGCATGATCTATGGGTGGAATCTAAACACCTTTGTAGTGTGTACACATCCAGCAGGTGTGTTGTGCAAAGCCCTGCATGAATTGCAAGGTGTAAATTAGCTCTATGTTGTGTTGCTTGCGTTGATGAATGCAGGAATGTAAATGCATGAGCTAACCATTTTTGTCTAAACTGTGAAGCAGCATTATATATGCATCATGTGCATGATTTTTCCATATATGGCATTAGTGGAAATATGCTTTTAGAGACTTTTTGGTTGATAAATACGTTTTGCTGTGTGAAAATCACACGCACCTGGTGCGTGCGTGTGTTTAGGTTAGTAAATCACCCCCTATGTCTTTGACGGAGCATGTATTAGCCCCCCCCAAGAGCCTTTAGCTCTGTGGCCTAGTTAATATTTTTTAAGGAAGATCCCTCTAAGGTTCTTCTGCCTTTGCTATGCGGCCTGACTATTCTTTTCAATAAGATCCCTCCAAAGGGCTTTGGCCTCTGCTCTGAGCCCTGGCTATTTTTTTTAGAAAGACCCCTTCAATGACCTTCTGTTCTGAGGCCTGGCTAATTTTTTTTTTTTTTTAGCAAAACCCCTCCAATGGCCTTATGTCTGACTTGCCAGTGCTGCTGTACAAATTGATACTATGGGCTTAAAGGAATAAGAAATTTCAGAAGTTACTCTTGTATGGTGACCAATCACAATTTCCTTCTTGCCATATAATAGAGCATTACATGCTGTCTTGTTTGTGGAAGTGACTCTATGGTGACAAGGTAAGTTCAATGCTGAAACCCAGTCAGCTTATCTCCTACTTGCCTTATTCTTCTGCCTCACAGGCTTCTACCTCACTGGTTTTAGTATTTATAACCTGAACCATACTCCTTTTTTTCTTCCAAAGCCAATTCCTCCTCGCTGATGTCAATGGTACACCCACATATCAGGACTGGAGTGGGAGTAGAGAAGAGCGTGGAGCAAGGCATAGAGTAAGTATACCTCTGTATTATATCCCCCTAGACTAAATGAACATTAGACCCTTAACTGGAGTAGGGGCACCCAAATATGATTTTTATAAGCTGACTGGAGTTCAGCTTTAAAAGTTAGTGCTATAGTCATGGTAATTGAACAGAACATTGGTTTATAAAAGCCAACAGTAGAAGTGAACAGAGCAAAGACAGGAAAGGCTGGCTTTCCCCCCAGTCAATGTGCTGGATTCACTTACATGCTATGCTGTTTCTATTCAAAGATTTCCACCTTTGAGAATATAATGTTACATAAGAAGGATAGTCAAAACTTTGGTTTACCACACTATAGGAAAAAGCAGTTTCTTCACGATTACATTAAACCTCAGGTTACACATTTTAAATAAGCAATGCACGGAAACCATTGCTAATATTCAGACATTTTGATTTAACGGTAATTTATGTATAAATGTACTTGAAATGCACACTGACAATAGAAGATGTCAGAGTCTCTAAGCAGGACATCATCAGGCCTGCAAGTGACATCATCACGCGCGTCCTGTGCACTTACAGTAACTGCCAGCAGCCATCTCGATGATGGATGCCAGCAGAGAGAGAAGGGGACATTCATCAGGCGGGATAAGGTATACTCACAGTACACACTGTACACATACCGTGTACCCACACTATATATCTTAATTAGTGGACCTCAAAAAAAGTTTCATAGGCACACATAAACCTAAAGGATCATGTTTAAAAAATAAAACAGAATAGGGTCAAAAGGAGGGAAAGATGACCAGTGTCTGTGGTCAGTACGTAGAAAAATGTGTGGTGGCAGTGGTAAAGGGCAGGAAAAAATGGCTGGTGTTGGTGGTCAACATAAAGAAAAAAAAGACCTGGATTGGTAGTTAATGGGAGGAGAAATGCCCGCAACTGTTGATCAGTGGGAGGAGGAAAATGCATCCTTGGTCAATGAGAGAAAATGCCCAAGTGGGGGGAAAAGTGGGCACTGGTGGCCAGTGGAGAGAGAGGGGGGGCACTGATGCTCAGTGGGGGGAGAGGGAGGCATTGCTCACCAATTGGAGAGAGAAAGGACATTAGTGCTCTATAGGGGGAAAGGGAAGGGGACCCAGAACTCTATGGGGGAAGAGGGGCCCTTTGCTGCTAGGCTCCATGCTGACCTTATGGGGTCCAGGCCCATTATGGGTATGATGCAGGTATCCCCTATCAGTGGCCCTGGCTAGGGCCATGGCTTCCCAAGACCCAGCAGACTTATAGGCTAGCATCATGCTAATCCAGGTGCTTACCTGGACAATGCAGATAATAGGCTTTGGTCACCTAGGGGTATCCTCCTGGTCCCCTTTGACTTGGAACTCTGCAGATACCCCAGTGAATTCCTTGGACTCTGATAATAAAACTTTAGCCTTCTAGGGTTGCATTCGTATGCAAAAGTTCTTCTGACAAGTCTTCCCAGACAATAGCCATCTGTCAGCTGGGACATTTACTGTCTAATGGGTGAGGCTCTTACCGTTAACTGTAGCTTCTAGTCTAGTGTGCAGGTGGAGGGCTCTGGCCATGTTGTCCCAGTCCCCAGCGGCCAGCAACACGTAGATTCCTATGCAGGTGGGTCCTGTGTGCTGGGGTTGGGGCTGTGCAAAGCCAGTAGCTGCAGAGAGCCTGGGAAAAGCAGCATCTCACTCTCTTACTGAGCCTGACACACTTGGTGGGGATCTTATCTGTCTCCAGCCTCTTGCAGTGATGATGATGGGCTCTGCACTGTGCCAGGCAGGGTTCCCCAACCAGCTCTGCTTCTGCACTATAGCAAACATCAAAAGTAAATATGCGTCTCCAGGGCCCCCAAACAGTCTGGCCTGGGGAAGATGCAGCATGCTCAGGATCCTGCCTCTGTGCAGCCTACAAGTATTCTCTTTTTGGCAGCAGTAGGACACAGCTGGGATCTGCAAGACTTTTAGAACACTCAAAATCACTGCAAATTCTGGGACTATTGGGAAGTATGTTTAAATACACCTAAGAAAAGTTATTTGGGCCAGGTAACACAGAAGTTTGTTTGGAATTAGTTTATATTGATATAAATGACAACTTATATCTGAGCCTTATAATAAAGCTTAGCTCCAGCCAAAATATTTTTTTTAACAGTGTAGGTAGGGGATTAGAACCTCTTTTAGGTGACCCTTTAGGGTGAATTTTACCTTCACTTCCCTTCTTACTGATGCCCTGTCTAAAACATGTGCAATCGGTGTCACTGAGACAGTAGTGTATGGAAAATCTCTGCAGTCAGGACACAGACAGCATTAAAACCTGGCAGAGCTTTTAACCTTCCTTCAATCTATTCAGCAATATAGGTTTTGGCACGACTTCTGCATTTATTAATATGTATACATTTATTGAAGGCCATTTTAAATATTTGGAGGTGGGCTTTAATAAAAAAAAGAGGTAGAATGAATTTTAATTTTAGTTTAGGTGTAATAGGACCAGAATCTATATATATCTCCTTCTTTCTTACCTCCTCACTTGTCTTCTTTAATTTAAGAGGAATTAAAAACTGACTGAGAATTGTGGCGTCAGCCACTGCTGCTTTGTGCAGTTGGTGGCATATGCTAAGATAGCATCTCAAACTTTGTCAGACTGAACTGGGAGCAGGAGACACGTTTAGGAAACACATTCATAAACCAATGAAATCCTTGCCCACATTTCACCCAGTGCAACAAAAATAGTGACAAATGGATGGACTATGAAAACATTTTGGAAAATAACAGACACACTTAAATGAAAATAATGCCTCTTTTATTATGTTCCTTCTTTAGCTTCTTCCTATTGAAAATGCATATTTTCCATTATAGTGTGGCATTGATTTTGACCTTTGTAAAGTTGATGGTCTTATCTGAACTTGTGGCTGTAGACAACACAAACAGTTCCTTTTTAAGATGTTCTCAAGATTCCCTACTGTGACACAAAGGAAGTGGCAGCTCATGCTGTATCCAGGTTTGAAGACTTCCTGTACCTATGTCATCCCCAAGTGCCCACTCACACCTTCACATTTTGAGGTAATGTGTTAACGCAAGTTATTTTGTGAATTAACGTTGTTTGTGTTAAGATAGCCTATACATTTGCATAGGCTTCCAATGCCTCAGTACACTATTTTCTGCTATGCAGCACACCAAAACATGTGGTAGTGTGTTGCAATGTAAAGGTGCATTGGGATGCCATTTAAAATGAATGGCACTGCAACGTGATATTTGAGGGCTGTGTGAACAGAAAAGCAGAAGGAAATAAAATCAAATAAAATGGGCATGGAAACAGCTTTTACTTTTTTACCCCACACAATACTGCTATATATACAGGTGAAACTCGAATAATTAGAATATCGTGCAAAGTTCATTTATTTCACTAATGCAACTTAAAAGGTGAAACTAATATATGAGATAGACTCATTACATGCAAAGCAAGATAATTCAAGCCGTGATTTGGCATAATTGTGATGATTATGGCTTACAGCTCATGAAAACCCCAAGAACCCCAAATCCACAACCTCAAAAAATTAGAATATTACATGCAATCAATAAAACAAGGATTGTACATAGAACAATATCGGACCACTGAAAAGTACAAGCATGCATATGTACTCAGTACTTGGTTTGGGCCCCTTTTGCAGCACTTACTGCAATTACTTTTGCACGATATTCTAATTATTCGAGTTTCACCTGTATATATGTTCCACTTGGTTCAGTCTTTAACATTTGACTGTCTATATGTTTCATTTTGAAAGGCACTCTAGTCTAGCAGTAGAAATGAATTACTTCTCAATCATGATTGGTTAGTTATTGGCAAAATGTCTAAGCAAGAAAGGTTCATTGAAATTTGTATAGACAGTAACATAAATATGGATGGTATATGGCTCCCATTGCTGGCATTTACTTTTGGTGAATGCAAATTACTTGACATATTTCTGTTATACACTTCTTTTATATTTTAAAGTGACACTAAACTCAGGAGTTAAATCTTAAAAATGCATTCAAGTCACTTACCTATTGAACATTTTTTTATCTTATTTGTGCTTTGCTCAGCTAGATCGTGCAATCATCTCTAAATTCATGCAGATACTGTCCTTCCTTCTGTAGTTCATTAGGGGAGCAAGCTTGGAGGTGAAACTCGAAAAATTAGAATATCGTGCAAAAGTTCATTTATTTCACTAATGCAACTTAAAAGGTGAAACTAATATATGAGATAGACTCATTACATGCAAAGCAAGATAGTTCAAGCCGTGATTTGTCATAATTGTCATAATTGTGATGATTATGGCTTACAGCTCATGAAAACCCAGATCCACAATTTCAGAAATTTTTTGGCAGTGTGGGCAGGTGCCAAGTCCTGTTGTAGAATTAAGTCAGCATCCTCATAGAGCTCGTCTGCGGAAGAAAGCATGAAGTGCTCCAAAATCTCCTTATAGACGGCTAAGTTGCATTAGTGAAATAAATGAACTTTTGCACGATATTCTAATTTTTGGAAACTTTTTTTTGAAACAAGTACAGGAATCACCTGTACTGTGAGTGATTCAGCGGTTTTAAAAACGTATCCCATGCAATGGATTTTGAATCAAATTCTTGTAAATTTGGCAAATCACACAAACATGTGTTTGTAAGGAGCTTGGCTTCATAGAACTGCAAATATCTTGTGACAACTAGCTTTGCAAACAAATGATAGGGCCAGACTAGACACTTGCATGTCCTTCCTGGCTGTGATGCTTATGAGTGTTTTGATGGTGGAGTGTTTTACAATGGGAGTGAATGTTTCATCGTAGTCTTCTCCACATTTCTGGGAGTATCCCTTGGCAACTAATCTGACCTTATTTGTGAATATATCCTTCTGCATTGAGCTTCACCTTAAAAGTCAATTTGCGTCCTATAGTTCTGTGATTGGGGGGAAGCTCCGTGATTGTCCAGGTTTTGTTTTCTTGGAGTGATTTTATTTCTTCTTCTGCTACCTTTCTCTATTGATTGGCTTCACGTTTTGTTATTTTTTCTATGTCTTCCCACGATGTTGGTTCGAGTATGCTGTGTCTTAGCAGTATATGACGGCTTGCAAGGTGTTCCCATTCTTGCTGGAGTGGATCTTCTAATTTCAGGTTGTTCAGCAGAATTTAACATGGAACTTGACTTATCCATTGTGAGTTCCACCTCTTGTTCTGACTCCTGTGTGGCTTCCCTTTGCTCAGCTTTCTTTTTTGGTTCACTGGGGGAATTCACTTCACATCTACCCGGGATCATTGTTTCTGGTGATGGCTTCTGATCAAAATAAACAGACACTGTCCTTCCTTCTGTAGTTCATTAGGGGAGCAAGCTTGGAGCGGTGTGTTCTATTCAAATATTAGATGTCTGTGTTTTCTTATCAAAATCATTATACAGGTGAAACTTGAAAAATTAGAATATCGTGCAAAAGTTAATTTATTTCACTAATGCAACTTAAAAGGTGAAACTAATATATGAGATAGACTCATTACATGCAAAGCAAGATAGTTCAAGCCGTGATTTGTCATAATTGTGATGATTATGGCTTACAGCTCATGAAAACCCAGATCCACAATTTCAGAAATTTTTTGGCAGTGTGGGCAGGTGCCAAGTCCTGCTGGAAAATGAAGTCAGCATCCTCATAGAACTCGACTGCAGAAGAAAGCATGAAGTGCTCCAAAATCTCCTGGTAGACGGCTAAGTTGCATTAGTGAAATAAATGCAACTTTTGCACGATATTCCAATTTTTCGTGTTTCACATGTACTTGCTATCTTTTAGCAGCTTGGATGTGGCTCTTGTTAACTTGCAGTATTCTGTTTAGTGTCTGGGCCCATGACCTGTTGGTTATGTGTTTAGATCAAGTAAAGAATGTGGTTGTTTTACTCCTGGAGATCCGCCTCTGGATATATTACCCTTTGGAAGTCGTCCGTCTAACCAGATCAAAAAATGGCATACAACATAGAAAGAAACAGGATCGGACCCACCATATAGTATGGGAGGTCCAAGGGTTAATTACAGATTGGGATGCATGGCTCGAATGTCCTGACCCACAGCACTTTTTCGGGTCCTCTGGACACAGCGTGGATTTCCTTTTATGGTTCCACTACTGTTGCCCTAAAAGAAACAAAACCATTCCACGGATTGAAAGGATTGGAAGAGGACAGCTCCATACAGAGAAATACCCATCTAGATATGTGAGTAAGACTATATGAATTACCTTACAAGGGCTTGTGGAATTATTCACAGTCCCGCCGATAAACACATACTCCTTTACCATTACAACACCAAAGGGAAGACTCACGAAATATCTAGCACTGATGTGAAACCTTCTAAAGCTACCCAATAACAAGTCCTTCTCTGAGACTAAATATCTTTTTGTTTCCAATCGTGCTATCACCTACAAAACAAACATTCTGGAAATCACCTAGCACACTCCCAACCACAAAAGTACCCATCTCTTCACTAGAGGATTAAACTCACCCAAGATGAGAATATCCTATGAGACACTGTGCTAATTAAGAATACACAAACGGAATTAGGAGGAAACTACGTGTTTGGATACATATTTTTCCTTTTTTGAAACGTTTTGAGTTTTTATCCCCTACAGGCTTAAATTCCCTGTTTCGAAGTTGATACCTGAATTTTGAAGCTGTGTTGTGGTCTTGACGTGGATGTGTTTAACATTTAAAAGGGTTATATGTTATACCGAATGATTATCATTTGACTACAGTCACTACTGTTTTTTTGCAATTGGTTTTAATTTTTGATAGTTAGATGTTGGTGGTGTCTGAATTTTTAGTTTTATACGAATAAATAATTTTTCTACCATTTTTTAAAAAATTGTCCGTCCCGATCTGTAATTAACACTTGGACCTCCCATACTATATGGTGGGTCCGATCCTGTTTCTTTCTATGTGTTTAGCTCAAGCACTGAGATCTTGAGGAATACTAAATTAAGTTTTACTTGCTTAGAAGAACGTTGCATACATGTATATAGGTGTGCAGGATCAAACAGGAAACATATACACTGTATATCATTGACAAAAGCATGCATATAGAAAAGCATAGACCAGACCTGTACCACACCGCCATCTAGTGCCCAAAAGACAATATTACATTAGCATAAGCTGTTGTATTTCCAACAAATGTCACCTTCCCCATTGATTCCAATGCATTTTGCCAACATGGAAAAATTGTGCCAGAATCTGATTTAGCTGAAATTGTAGGGAAATTCTCAATTTTGCTTATCCCTACTTTTGGTCAATCATACATTTTTCACACAAACCAGTGCACTAAAGGTCAGGTGTATCTTGCTATCTGTCCACCAAGGAGCTTGACAAAGTGACAGGTCTTGCAGTCTTTTTATTGTAAGATTCCTCCCCTACTTTTCATCAGCACTCCTTTATATTGTGGGGTTTTAACTAGCAGCCAAGTACCTAACTAACCAGCCAGAAATGTAAAATGTATACAGTTGATATTTTCCTGCAGTGTTCTATTCCAGTTATAATGTAACGGCCACATCGGAATCAGACAGCTGATAGGTTAAATATTTTCTTGTATTATTACAGTTGCATACCTGTTTGCATTCCCTGTTTCAATGCTTAACAAGGGAGAAAAAGGAATGACAAGGGCACTATTCAACAGTACATCACCCCAATTGATTCAAATGTATATCGTTATTCTGACTGCTTTCAGAGAGTTTGCGTCTCATAAAATTAGGACAAAGATGCTTTATTGCAAACAGTAAGCACTCTAACAATAGAATATGGAGCCCCAATCTAAAGCAAATTTCTATGTTCTCAAGGACATCTGATCAGGGAATAAATACTCATCTGTTAACCATTTATAGTATAACTTAAGTCACTTAAACAAATGTAGCTCAGAAGCTCAGTGAGATTAAAAAACAAACATTTGAAATGTTCTAGTAGTGCGGAAATGTGTGTTTTCCCGGTTTGACTTAATTTTTCCTCCCTCCATGCTGCACATGCTCTTCATTGATCTGCAGCCAGTGCATCAGAGATGTTGTGGCAAGAGCCTCGGGGTGCCAGGATACATAGACAGTCACCTGGTAGATACTCAGTGCTAATCCCCTGAGGCCATAAAGACTGATACACAAGTGCAGGGTATTTTTTTCGCTCCTGAAGGCTAAATAGAGTAGTAATATATATGTTGCAGTGGAGGTGGTATGAAGGGTGGTTCACACCACAAACAGTGCATTCGGGCTATAGAACGCACTGAATTGCATTCCGGCCGGCTTCCTGCATTCAAAATACTGATTGCAGCATTTTTGCAGATCACACTGAACTGGAACGCAAAATTACCCCATAACTTTCTTTGATATGAGGTATTGAGGACCTTAAATTTATTTACATCATTTATGCTTTTGCCCTACACCTTTATACTGGACAAGCTTCTAATAAAATCTCTAAGCAAACATGAATGAAGTAGTCCATGTTCTTACCAGGAAGATCTATTTACTTACATTTATTTAACTGTAACTTAATTACACGCAATGTTTATTTATTTATGCTTATTTTGTTATCACATCGAGTTATTGGCTTATTAAATATCCCTAATATATTTGTCATTATTAGGTAAATTATTGTAAAATTAATTCCTATGTTACTGATTTCTTTGTACCTATCCATCCTTTTTTAATATTAATTATGCTTTGCTTTACTAAACCATCAAAAGCTTTAACATTTAAAATGTTAACCATATTCTCAGCTTTAATTGCTTGAACATAAATGATACCCAGTGCTATTTTTTTACATTTTGCATCTGTCTTAGCATCCAAAGGTCTCTTTTGCTAGTGTAGCAGTTGCTATTTTCAGTGAGCATGTCGTGACCAGATCTCTTATGTATTTTTGGAACGATGTGGCCACCTGCTTCAGTTTTACATTCGCCCACTCAAGAACAGGTGAAGTATTAATGTTACACTAAGTAGAATTATTCAGGGATGTTGTACTCTGTGCTACAAAATGTATATTGAATAACTGGGCTGGAACATTGTAAACACAATAAACTGTATATATATATATATATATATATATATATATTGCCATAGTTTTTAGGCAGCTGCAAAAAATAACAAAAATTGCATGCTTAACCACTTCCCCCCACTTTAATTACCATGGCCGGACAGTAGCTTCTTGAATGCGGGTGGACATTTTAAAATGCTGCACGCACGCATTTTAAACAGCCAGGGATGGCTGTTTACATACAAGTGTTTGGGCGGCTATAGAGCCGCTCGATTGCTTGTATGATGTGTTGCAGTGTGCGACCCTCCCCTCCGCCACCACCTATCCTAGGGTCCACTGTGCCCGGTGCTATCCTCGGACTGGCACGTTGGCTCAACTGATCTCCCCTTCGATCTCTGAATGTGAAAGTGATATATATATATATTACATCACCTTCAGCCATCATTTCTCCAGCTTCTGTAGCCAGAGAGTAGCTAGTGAAGTAGATCTCTGCTTCATCAGCTTCTTTGGGCATCCCTAGGTAACATTAGGGGGTAACATTGACCCCTGATGTCTCCATAAAGAGGACCTGCCACTGTATATTTTCTATCCCATAGGTGCTTCTTAGCCATCTATGTAATAGCAATAAAGTTAAGTGTAAAAAAAAAAAAAGTTTAAAAAAACTAGTCACAAAAAAATAAAAAAACTGAAAAAAAATGTGTAAGTCCCCCTGTCTCCACATGCACACACCTGCAAACGCAAACATTCCAAATGTCAACAAAGTAGTTGAGAACTGTTACAGAATATCAACAACGTAGGGGAGAGCTGCGTGTCATTCTGTGACTGTTCGCTGCCTCTTTGTTGACATTCGGGAGCATTCTTAATGTCAACAAAGTAGCAGAGAACTGTTATGGAATGCAGAAAAGTTTTTAACTTTTGACAGTCTACACAAAAAATAATAATAACATTTTCAAATTGCAATAGCAGGCTGGCTATTGCTGCAACCACTGCATGATGTCAATCAGCAGAGGAGCAGACCTGAGAGATAACTTTGTCTTTCAGGTCTGCTCCTCTGCAGGAGCAATAGCCATTCTGCTATTGGCTATTTCAAATTGCAGTAGGCAATATCACTCCTCCCACTGCCTTATGTCAATCAGCAGACGAATGGACCTGAGAGAGAGCTTTCTCTCTCAGGTCCGCACTTCTGCTGATTGACATCAGGCAAATGCTATTGGCTACTTCAATTTGAAATAGCCAGTAGCAGGCTTTGTTTATTTCTTGCCCACCGCCCGATTTTGTCAGGCGTTGAGTATTTTTTGTCGGGTCTGCAGGACAATTTACATCACTGAACGAGGTGATCGATGCTAGATTGACATCTTGGGACATTTTTTGTTGTTTTTTAATAAGGGAATTGTCAAAAACCTGTGTTGTGTTTTTTTCAAATAAAGGACTTTGTCACGGTGTTGTGTGTTTATTTACATTTTGAATGTTTATTTGGTGAACGAGTAGGGGTAACAAAACTACCCATTACTCATTCACAAGGTGGGGGGGGGGGGGTTCAGAGGCTGCTGCTCAGATGGATCTGAGCAGCAGCCTATCTGCTGCATCTGCACTATAACTGCAGACAAGGAGTACAACCAAAAAGATAAGTGCTCCACATTCCTATCTAATTTAATACCTTTACTGCTAGGATACATAAATTATGATTTCTACATTACTCTCATACAATCATGCAGATCACACACTTTTGGAAGGACTAGGGCAGGTCAATATTGTGCAATTGCCTAGAATGCCAGGGTGAAGAAATATTACAATATAATGAGTTTAACGTGTGTTACATGCAGGGTGGAAAGGTGGTCCAAAGCAATGGGAGGAATATAGGAAAATAAAAGATTATATATATAACATAAACAAGGAGACAGGAGGGAAGGTTTAACTATTTCACAGCTAATCTCCCTACATTAGTTACAATGCTTTACTAGTTTTTTTAAACAAGTCCCTTTTAGGTCAAAAAGCTGCGGGAGCAATGGCACAGCAAGCCACAGTTTACATGTCATTAATTTTAGCTAAAAAGAATATGCCCATATATTTATGAGCTCCACTCTGGCATCTATGTTGTATTCAGGTCAATGCCCATTTTAGGGCTCTAAGGATATTCTACACTGAATGTATATTTAATTGGGCCAGATTATATTCAGTCTGAAAAAGAAAGTACAATACAATATTCTGTATTAAACACAGATGGATATCCACTAAATGACAATTTTGAACCCACAAATGGACAATAATATGGCACATAAAATGTTTTTTTTTTGTTGAGTAATGTACATTTTATGGACTGAGTTCATGATAACAGTGTAGCCCCTACCACCTTTTGTGGAGGGTCTACTGGAAATGTAGTGTGCCAGAGCTGTAGTCAGTCTGACTGAATTGTATTTGGTATTTATCTGGTTAATTCCAGGTGTTCTGACATTGATTGTACCTGCCTGAGTGGGGGTGTGTAACCCTGCTGCAGTGTTGGACAGCCAATGGGGGAACACTATGAGTGTTTGTGGCTCACCAACGAATCACTGGGGATTTCATGGCCAGTGGTGCATGCTGGGGGAGTGCATAAATACTCATGGGAAATGCCATGTGCTCAGTCTAGTCCACCCCTGGGCTAAGTCCGGGGGTGGGATGCTCAAGTGCAGGACATGTTGCCTGGCCTCAAGCCTAGAGGAGGCCTTGCACGTGGACCCTACTGAAGATCTCATGCCTATCCCTGTTCAGTTGTTGCTCTAATACCCAGTGTCAGCCTGTGCTCTCATTAAATCTGCACTGAGGAGTACTGAAAGGCAACTGGTGAGGCTGGAGTTTGTTCTATTCAATTTTTGCGATGGATGTCCAAAGCCCTTTACCCTCTCTCCCAGTTGATGATCTACAATAAAGCATTTGAGAAAAGCACTTAATGTGATTGGCGACCAACTTTCTTTGATCACACATCTCTTCACTAGCTTAGGATCTGCCCCTGGGAGCCATGTGTCAGCCCTCCCAGCCCTTGGGAGTCCACGATATGCCTCTGGAGGTCAAGGGGGCGCTACAACAGCATTGCCTTCTATGCATAAAATGGTTCACAGGAAACTAACTTGGCTTTCTCAATACCAACATAAGAGACACAAGCACAGCCAGGGCTAATACCATTCTTAGGGTTCCAGAAGCCCTAGTGTCAAAGCCAGAATGTTAAGCAACATCAAGGTCAAGAAACTCAATGAAGTCAGGGTATGCAGGGTATGTGGCTTTAGATAAACTTTAGCAGGGTCAAACAGTTTATTCTGAAATCGTAAAAAAATTTGCACCCATGGGAGAACCAAATGATACGACCAGCAAACATATTGTGGAACGGGTTGTCCTTTTTAAACAGCCTCAATGTAAAAGGAAGCATACTGATGTTTGCTGCCATGTGGACATGCTTGGTAATACCACCCTTGTATATGACACGCCTTTGGGGCATAAACAGATTATGTTACATGTTGGGACAAAGGACCACCACATTAATGAAAACAGTGGAAGCTGGTGGACAGGAGGACTGAGGATAAGTAGGAGAAATATCAGCAACAATTGCGCTGGAGGGCCAGGTGAGACATCTGATGCCTGGTTGGCCAAATCAACAGCAGATTAGTTCTTAACACTGCCACATAGTTTGAAATATGAGCAAATAAACAAACACAAATGATATAAAGATTTTACCATTAGTTTAACAAAGGGTCCATTATGGTAAAAATGTTGAGCTGTGGAAAAATGTACCACACAAGGTAGTAATGTCTAAACTTGTAATAGAAAAGGTCTTAATGATTTTCTGAAAATGTATAATATCCATTGATATTATATTAGGAAATAAGGGAATATTTTGATCGAGGGAGTTAATCTGACTGCACCTGGCAAAATTATTTATAGTTTCCACTTTTCACAGAACAAAACTGTTAATTCAAACAAACCTTGCCAATCTCTGACATACAGTACATGCTTGCTATATGTCTGTAGAAACTGATGAGTCCATGGGGTTATACAGATAAAATTATATTCCATGGAGTATTTGATATCCTGACTCCAAATTTGCACATAGTTTGTTTGCAGCTGGTTCTCTCTTACTATAATTACCAATATAGATGTTGATTAGCATAAAAATGGTAAAAGTATAATGTAAATAGGGTATAAAAGTATAAAGTAAATAGGGTTTACTTTACTGACCTGTTACCACAACTGAATGAAACTTTGCTCCAGCTATTGCAGGCTTACATAAAAATAATTATGCCCAAAACGGCATATTGCTCCAAGGCGGAGTAGAAACAAAAATGTTAGCACAGTGGAAACACGCAGTGGAGCAGGTACAGGATTGGGGGGGTCACCATATTGCCAGCTGTTGGTAAATAGCTCTCACTGGAGTGCCTTCACCAGAGCTGTTGGAGATACAGATTGACTTGTATAGCAGGACAACTCCCAGTACGTGAAACACAGGATTACCTAGCTGGATAACTGCAGATAGAAAGATGGTGCAACAGATTGCCAGTACACAGCTGATTGACCAGAACAAGCAGAAATGTAACCAGCAGCAACAGGATATCTACTAATAGACTGGGACAGAAGCCAAAACCAATATAAGCCATATCAAAATAAATACGATGGAAGGAACCCAAATGTGGATACAATCAGAGGCTGACATAAAAAAATCAGCACAGACTAACTCAGAATGATGCCCTAGTCTGAGAATGTCTGGTGAGGGCATAGGCCTTAAATATCCACAAGTACGAAATAGATGAGCCATGGGTGAAGACAGACTAACAAGAAAAACCCTGAAAGGGAAGATGAACCAGGCTTAAAATAAAGAACACTCACCAGACCCCTTGAAACACATAGTAAAACAATCAAACCTTATTCCCATTCCACCCAAAATAAATAAATATATAGTGGATGGTGATGTTCATTAAAGATCAGACATGGCCATGTATGTGCTAAACTCTATTTGAAAAAAGACAATGGATCTTTCCATCTTTGCAACAGTCAGAGATCATCCTAGTTGCTCTTGCAGAGGAAACTTTATAATGGTTTCCTCATGCATGGTGAAGCCATCAATTATAAAATATTAACAATTGTGGACTAGAAATATAAAACATATCTTTTAAAGGATTTAATCCAGACAGCATTGTTAATCTTGCCAAGCATAACTTCAGTCTGCTTTTCTAAGCCACTGGTGAATAAACAAGTATGCACTTTAAGAGCACCAAGCAGTAAAGAATCAGCAGTGATACATTCATGCCAAGCACATCTATAGAAACCATTTTCTGTATGTATTAATATTTTCTTTTGTAAAGATGCATTAAGATGCATATACATCCATAGGATGAGCAGTATTATTTTCTAAGGTAGCAAAGTATTGTTTATGTTCATGACACTTTTTAGACATTATTCCAAAAATTATATTTTTAAGAATGACAATAACACTATTGACAAATGCATAATTTTGCGACATTCCCTTTTTGCATTGTGATTTTCTAGTAAACAATGTGTTGTTCTCAGATTATCTGTACCTCAGCAGCAGTGATCTCTAAGTAAAGAGTGTATTTTTCTTTGCCACTTGCTATTTGAAGATGCTTCAGCAGGCTGTGCTAGAGGGGTGGCCATTTGTGTTCTGATTTTTTAATAACATAGCCATTCAGCAGGGTGGGGGGGGGGGGCTGGTGATGTGTGCTGGAGAATTTTTTTTCAAATATTTGGATTTTTTCCTCATTGGTTTACGCCCTGTGAGGAGTCCACTATGAAATATTTGAATCACAAAGTAGAAAGTAATCAGAGAACACTAAATGCCACATAGGTTGATGCACCAAGGACTCAAGGCCTTGCAGGTTCCTCTTCCTCAGGACAATACAGTGACAAATGATACCACATGTGTTCTCCTGAAATCCACTGAGCTGCAGGAGCCATTACCACTGCTTGCAGCTCATTCATATGGTAATTGTGGGATTTGCATATTAATGACTGTGGTAGTTTATTCATATGCAAATCCCACAATGCCTCATTAATATGCAAATCATCTTTCCCACTTCAAGGCAACTCAATGAGAGGAGAGGGACAGGGGAGTCAGGTCCTAGAGTCTGTGTGCCAACTCACACCACCTACCTGCTCTGTGCGCTCCCATCCACATTTACTCCACCCGCTCTGTGTGCCTACCCACACCACCTACTCACTCTGTACACCCACCCACACCACCTGTTTTTGTTGTGGCCAAAGTAGTATTAATCTTTTTTACATATAAAAGTTTGATTTTCTAATTTTCACAATGTTTCTGCATTTTTATCTACTGCCAACTATATAAAATGTGTTCTTAGCACATATAAACGCAATATAAACAACACAATACCTGTTAAATGTGCAAGAGAAAACTGTAAAGTTAAAAATAAAATCACATGCATATCTAAAATGAAAATAATTGTATTTGGGAAACAACAAAAAATAAAGCTTGAAAATTGTAAATAGGAGACAAGCACTTAAGCGAGAACTATGAGAAGAGAATAGTTAGAGCTGACAGCTTCAGTGTCAAGCGTCGGCTCTATTGATCGAGAACTGAGTAATCACATACCGTTGATCGCTCAGTTCCCAATCCAGGGATCCCAACCTGAAAAAAGCAATTTCAGGGAGGTGCCCTTCTGATTTCAGTCAGAAAATTGGGTCTCCGTCAGAAGCCAGCAGGACAGTGACCCTAAGCACACTTCAAAAAGCAATCAGAAATGGTTTCAGACAAAGAGCTGGAAAGTCCTGGACTGGCCAGGAATGAGTCCAGATCTGAAACCCATAGAGCACCTGTGGAGAGAACTCAAAACAGCATTTGGGAAAAGCAACCCTTCCAATCTGAGAGACCTGGAGCAGTTGGCGAAAGAAGAGTGGTCCAAAATTCATCTAGAGAGGTGTAAGAAACTCATTGACGGTTACAGGAAGTGGTTGATTTCAGTTATTTTTTCCAAGGGTTGTGCTACCAAATATTAATTGAGGATGCCAATAATTTTGTTCAGTCCATTTTTGGAGTTTTGCGTGGAATGTGTCAGATTTGGCTTTTTTCTCAACTTTTCTTGTGTCGTACCAATACAAACAAAAGAAATGAACATGAGAATTCCTAAATATTTGTAATTGCAACAATTTTCAGTGCAAAGTGGTGCATTATCTGACCGAAATGCAGGGGTGCCAATAGTATCTTTGGCCACGACTT
>NW_017309438.1:66986-67891 GCF_000935625.1 Nanorana parkeri
TATATATATATATATATGAGGGTGAGTCAAAAATTATCATTCTCTGGCTGTAGAATTTATTTTAATCACCTTTTAGAAAAGACAAATACATTGTTTTTTGACACAATCTCCATGCTTTGCAATACACTTTGTCCATCTGTCAACAAGCTTTCATATTCCCGCATTAAACAATGTTTTAGTCTCAGCTGCGAGCCACGAATGCACCGCTGTTCTCACTTCTTCATCAGAGGTGATTCTTCCTCCTTGTAGGGCTCCTTTCAGGGGACCAGACTGGTGAAAGTCCGATGGAGCAAGATCAGGACTATAGAGAGGATGCTTTAACACCAGTAAACAAAGTTTTTACAGAGTGTCGACAGTGTGGGCAGAGGTGTGCGGACGTGCATTGTCATGCATCACAATGCCCTTGGGGGCAAAAACACTTTCTCCATACTGCGCAAAAAGTCCTCAATAAATAATGCCACCAGACACACCTTCAGAGCACGTTACTCTTCTTTAGTGTAAATTTTTTCTCACACCGCAGTTACAAATTAACTGAAGTAACACATTCACACCTGCACAGCAGTGATTGGGGAGACAGCAGCCTTGAATGGAAAGCGCTGATAAGAGAGTGTGGCCATCAGAAGTTTTAATAGAACCGACCCTTAAAAGATTTTGTTTAATTTTAAGGACCTCCAGGACATAATTTCCTAACTATTGCTTGTGGCACATTAGCTTTGGGGAGCTAAGAAAGCTGACACTATAGAGCTAGAAAAGTATGCAGTTGTGTAGCATAGACAAAGTTTGTTTTTTTTCCTGTAAAAATGTATTATCTTGTAAAAATGTATTAACTGTCATGGTTACTTAAGTACCCAATTGATGTGAGTTCTTGGGGTTGATTTACTAACCTCACAAACACGCCACAAACA
>NW_017309439.1:0-11751 GCF_000935625.1 Nanorana parkeri
TGGCTGGGCAGGGAAATGCACACACCTCATCCTGTAACAAGATAGGATGAGTCATGTCCATTGTCCCCGACCAGCCATGTGGCTGCCCATCCCCCATCGTCAGCATGGACCCTAGTCAATACTGCTCAGAGACCAGTATCTAATAAGATCATTCTACTTGTTCGGATAGGTTTGAGACTATCTGAGGAGACATTGCTAATGCGGTTATCTATATACGGTACCAGTATACGGACAAGGCATATATCGATGTCTTCTTATAAAAGCAGATATGTATCCAAAAGGGATAGCGCAGTCCGCAATAGAGGTATAATATGCATCTCGTTATACGGACTCTGCTTCGCTAATGTGTACAGAAGTTTGAAGGCGAGGAGCCCAGCGCAGTGCACTTAGTACTCACAAACCGGCAAACGCCTCCACACACCGCGAACACGTCTGTCCATGAGAAGGTTTTCACACTGACGGTCTTACCGCTGGTCCCGATTCAGCCAAGTACGCTCTGCTAGAGCGTTCCTCGGCCAAATCCAACACAGGGAGACAGATGACAATCAATAAAACACACACATCCTAGAATACAATGTCCACATATTTCCGTATAATAAAATTTCCACAACACCCCCACTGTATGTAAACTCATTGTGTGATGTTCATCAATAAAGAAATGAAAAAAATAAATAAATACCTGGCTAATCAGCAGGATTGGGGCCTGCTAGTGCATGCTGTGTGTGTTAATAAATATCTGCAACATTAAAAAAAAAACCCACAGACAAGAATACCATACTACAGTATAACAGTTCACACCCTAGACATCTTCGTGATAATCTGCCCTTACCACAATTTTTTTTTTAACAAATAATTTTTAGTAATTTTCACATCAGAAAAAAGCAACATTACAGGTTCGAAAATAACGCGAAAACGTAATATACACGTATTTGTAGTACAAACATTGTGTGTGGTCTACAAGGATCACGTAAAAGCTCAAACATATTAGAGACAACACAAATTGCAATGAAAATCCAAGCGGCAGAGATACTTATGGGTCACTGACCAGCTGAGCAGGGGGAATATCTTCCCCTTTTTTTTTCTCTCCACTTTTTTTTTTTTTCTCCTCCTAAATGCTTTAAATATTTAATTTGTTTATTTTTATTATATACATCGCAATGCATTTGAAGTACTCTCTCTATGACCGCTTGAACGAGCCACTATTTGTTATTCAAGCACTTGTTTATCTCTTTTGTGATCACCGTCAAAATATAAAATAAAGAATTTATAAAAAAAGAGATAGTTTTAGCTTCATCATCATTGACAAAACTAAACAAGTGAGTCATTATACATGGCCAGTAGAGAGGATGTACATCGTGGTCATCAACAAAATTGACACTGGGGGAATCAAGTCACATCACTTGAGGAGTACCATGCATTCCAAGATTCCCATCTTTTATTGAATCTTGACAGCTCCCCTCCAATGGAAGACATAGCCCTTTCATAGTGGTAGTGCAAGTGGACCATAGCGGTTACTTGTAAGATAGTAGGCAGGTCTGGGGATTGCCACCTTCTTGTTACATTTAATCTAGCAGCCAGCAAAATATGTGTATCTACTGTCCTACAGTTGGGTGGAATGTTCTCAATCCCCAGGTTGAGTGCCAAATCTGGGACAGGTCCCACAGGTTTGCCAACCATGAATGAGATCATCTGAAATATCGCACTCCAGTATATCTGGATATGCGGGCAAGACCAGAGTGAATGCATTAGATTTCCAACCTTACTACATTGCCGCCAACATAGGCTAGAATTAGATTGAGACATCTTAGCCATGCGATATGGTGTTAAATACCATCTCAAAGTGATTTTCTGAGACAGTTCCTACAGATTAACGCATTTAGTTGTTTTTTGTACAGATTGAAGTACTCTACACCACTGTGAGGAAGTGTATTGAGTATGCAAGTCTTACTCCCATCTGTGAAATGGCCGAGACCTAGTAAAGTGATTCTTCCCTTGCGGTACGCCTTATATATCAAAGAGATACCCCTGCACTTAGAGTGTGGGTTTGTAAAGAACTCCCAAATGTTAGAAGGAAAGGGAATGTCTTCCATTTTGGTAGTATGAAGTAAATGCTTTAACTCACAGTATCTAAAGAACTTGTTGCGGCAAAAGGTACTGAGCCGACAAATCAGTGAACGGCTTAAATTTCCCCTTCAAGTAAAGGTCAGATACATGGGCAATACCCCTGGATTCCCAAACACTCAAGGAAATGTCAGGTATGTACAATGCGCACACTGAGAGAGGTGTGGGTATGCCTACCAATGCTTCCAGCGTATGTGGCTTTAAACAAATGTGTTTCCATGCTATAATAGAAACTTCTATCGTGGGTGAAACTGGATTGTCTGGAAAGCCAGGCCACACACTTCCCACCAAGTAGCGGAATAGGTTGTGTCCAGGCACCAAGCACCGTTCAATCTCACACCATTGAATGGTCAAAGGTGGTCTAACCCAAAATTTAACTTGATCCAGGATACACGCTAGGTAGTAGTCTTTCAAATCCACCAAACCTATACCACCCACTGACCTATGTTTAATTAATTGAGAGTAGGAGCAGGGGGCTCTTTTGTTTTGCCAATAAAGCTAGATAGGAGTGAGTGTAGGCTTTTGAAAAACGTGTCAGGAGGATGGATTTGAACAGTGCGGAAAATTATAGTATGCGTGGAAGTATTTAAGTATTTAAGCATTTTAAACGCTGCTAAGCGTCATGACCACGCCAATTCGTGTTTGGACAGGTTAGTTAAATCCGTCCGAAGGGATGACAGCAGTGGGGTGTAATTTTCTTTAAAAGAGTTACTGACACGGGAGGTCAAAGTTATGCCCACGTAAGATACACTATACGCACTCCACTGGTATGGAAAGGATGAGGAAAGGGCTGCCTGATCCCCAGAAGTTATTCCCAGATTGAGTATGTGGGACTTGGAGTCGTTAACTTTATAATATGAGACATAGCTAAACCTCTGAATAGCCTGTTGGACCGCCGTCAGGGAAGAAGCAGGGTTTGTTAACATGAAAATGACATCGTCAGCAAAAAGGTGCAGTTTTGTGTTGCTTTTCATTGAAAAGAAACCCCGTAATACTAGCATCTACTCTAACGGACTCGGCAAAGGGTTCCATCAAAAGGTCAAAGATCAGGGGAGAAAGGGGGCATCCCTGCCTAGTCCCATTCGAGATAGAAAATGTTTTGCAGAGCACACCCGACGTGTACACCTGCGCTGAGGGACACAAGTAGAGAGAAATAGGAGTACATGTATTTATGGTGTTTTTATTTCCTTCTATACGCTGGAGTGAGATGTTCCTGATGTCTAATCGACCGAGTTACCGAAGCCCGAACAGACGACATTTTCGCTGACGAGACGCCCTGAAGACCAACCCATGGACCAGATGCAGAGAATTCCAAACCAAGCGGCAACCAACGCGACCCACCACCTCCTCTGAGTCACCTCCCGAAGAGCAGAACCTCCGAGTCAAGATTCGTTTTTGGGATTCATTTTCTTTGCCAAAAGTCTACGTGTCAAGATTTGCGTGAAAAACATTGATTTTCTGTTTTCCATCGTCTGTTTTGCTTTATGGATTCAGGACTTTTCGTATACAAGAGGGACTTGTTTTTTTCCAAAGAAGATCGAGATTCATCGAGAGACACTGAGGAGCATATGACAAAGAGGAGGGACTGTTGTGGAAATTTTATTAGGATGTGTTTTTAGTGTATTGTAATATTGTCATCATGTCTCTCAGTGTCCGGATTTCTGCGTCACGCTCGATTGGAGCGTGACCCGGATTATTCGAAACTGGGGGTAAACCATTGGAGTGGATATCTTCCTGTGCTAATGGCGGAGCAGTGGTTTCTTAGCGAGTGTATGGACACCAGCTAGGGCCCCTGCGCGGTGCGTGGATTTATTGGCGTGGCGTGGATGCACTTGCTTTGAGGACATAGTATTATTTAAGATACATGTAACGAGCCCCTTGCTCACTCGGTTCCACTCTCCCGGCACTCCTTAGATTTCACACTGCAGCGTATCTGACCCTGGCCCTGGTACTTATCCAGTTCGGGTGGAGCAATACGAGAGAGCGCCCGATGCTAACGGGGAAAGGATTCAGGGGGAGAGGGTAGTGTGGCATGTCCCTTTTACGTCCTCAGAGGTCAGGAGCATCCTAGCTGATCTGCCAGACTATAGGGCGAACCCACGGGGGTTCGCAAGGATGTTTAGTCAGAATCAGTTCAGTTTTGGTATGATTGGAATGGATTGCATCAGAGTTCTGAGGGCTAAGATAGGAGATGAGATGGCGGAGGGTGTCATAGCAAGCTGCAACATCACTACTCATGACCAGAGATGGATGGAGAGATGGATCGGAAGAAGCAGGAGAAAACATCTAAGGTTTTTGTCTCCGAAACCCCTTACACAGAGTGACCCATAGAGCGAAAAGACAAGCGAGTGAACCAAGGCTCAAGAGATAACACTCAACCAAGGAAGGTACCGGTTTGCTATGGTTGTGGAAGGAGAAGCCATATAAGACGTGACTGTCCGGACGAACAAGCTAGTCCACGGGGTAGATGGCAGTTTATCAGCAATTAGGGATGGCTGACAACACCTATGATTCATCATAGGACGTTGGCAGACCGGTGTCAGCCCGCATCAACCTATTTATCGAGGCACTAAAATACCCCCTCCCTTGGCTCATTGACACCGGCGCGGCCAGAACCATTTTAATCTAAAGATCTCAGAGGCAAGGTTTCCTTCTCGGGTGAAACAACACCAACCGTAGGTCTCACGGGTCAGACAGTGTCCTTACAAACAACTGAACCTCTCCATTGCAGGCTAGGGCAGCACACAGAACCCGTTAGGTCTGTACTTAGGGTTGCCACCTTTTCTTCAAGTGAAACCCAAACACTCTAATGCCACGCGCAGCAATTTTTTTTTGGGGGGGGGAGAATAGTGAAGAGAGGCAGCCAGGATAGGGAGTAAGGACTACAGCAATACAAAATAATATGAAGCTATATATTTTGTGTTCTGGGTTGGCGCCCCGATGTCTCCAGGTGGCCTGTGCTGGCTCTCAGGTGGGCTGTGCAGGCTCTCAGGTGGGCTGTGTGCACTCTTAGGTGGGCTATGCGGCTCTCAGGTGGGCTGTGTGCACTCCTAGGTGGGCTATGAGGCTTTCAGGTGGGCTGTGTGCACTCTTAGGAGGGCTATGCGGCTCTCAGGTGGGCTGTGTGCACTCTTAGGTGGGCTATGCGGCTCTTAGGTGGGCTGTGTGCACACTTAGGTGGACTATGCGAACTCTCAGGTGGGCTATGCGTCTCTCAGGTGGGCTATGCGGCTCTCAGGTGGGCTATGTTGCTCTCAGGTGGGCTGTGTGCACTCTTAGGTGGGCTATGTGGCTCTCAGGTGGGTTCTGTGCACTCTTAGGTGTGCTATGCACACTCTTCGGTGGGCTATGCGCACTCTTAGGTGGGCTATGCGGCTCTCAGGTGGGCTGTGCGGCTCTCAGGCGGGCTGTGCGGCTCTCAGGCGGGCTGTGCGGCTCTCAGGTGGGCTGTGTGCACTTTTAGGTGGGCCGTGTGCACTCTTGTGTGGGCTATGCGGCTCTCAGGTGAACTGTGTGCACTCCCAGGTGGGCTGTGTGCACTCTTAGGTGGGCTATGCGGCCCTCAGGTGGGCTCAATCAGCCGGCAGATATAAGAGACTGTGTTCAAGCGCCCGAACTGAGGCCTAGTGATGCGGCAGAGGCGGGGGTATTGAGGCCTAGTCGCACGAACCAGCCGCCGGAGTGATCCAGTCAGCCCAGCAGAGAGAGAGGGACCCTGACGGAGCCAACTGAGAGGACTGCAAACATCCTGGATGAGTGAGGACCTCTTGTTGGGGACCCAGACGACTTCTCTCTACTTTGCCTGAACTGAAGAGAGAGAGAGAGAGAGAGAAAGGACGTCCAGTTTCTGCTGGCAGTCTTCATATCTTTCCAACTAACCTGAGGATTGGTGAGAGGCCTTTGGCCACGTTGACAACCTGTTTGCTGTTCATACCTGCACTACAGCAATCGCCCCAATGCCGGCTAGCTTAGGAAACCACTACTGGCCAGTAGTTTAGGAATGGTTGGGCATAGCCAAAGGGACATACACCCCATTCAAGGGAGGACATTTAAAGACAATTGGTCTCACATACATCAGTGCTGACACCAGATAGCTGCAGTTACTGAGTTGCAGAGTGCCTCAGCCTGTTGCTACACATTCTTGTTTGTGATTGTTGTCATTACTATTGTATTATAGTTATTCATATCTGATTTGTCAGTAAATCTGCTATAAGATCAATTGAAGGTGTGTTGGTGTGCTTCGGATCCACGCTTTGGGTGGTACATTTGGTGCAGGGGGTGTGCCGCCCCAACAGGGGCATAGAATATGAGATGCATAGCCTCAGTTAAGATTAGAGGGGGACCTGCTGCTGAAGTCGCCCGTAACCTGAAACTAGGAAAACAAGACTGCACAGCTCTAGATTATATTGAAGCCTTGCATGCAGGGTGGACAAGCTTTCAGACCTGATATATAAGTTTGAACATATCTACCAGCACAGAGAAGAGAAACTGTCTGATTATATTAGACAAGTGGACAAGATACTCCATCAAATCCTACAAAAGAAGGGAATTGACCCACAGACTGCTGACAAGGTTCGACTGGATCAAATTCTACATGGAGCCTGGCCAAATCATCTTGTTATTTTGAAGTTGCTCCTGAAGGGTTTTAGAGAAGTACCCACTTACCCAGACTTGGTGAGAGAAATTCGGGAAGAAGAGGCGATTTTAGAGGAAAAATATCAGAGCATGTGCATTCCTGAGAAAACTGTTCCAAAGAAGGAAAATGTCTAACTGCAAATTCTGCAATCAAGAGAGTGTTCTTCGGATGAAGGTGACTCTAAGTTCACAGATGAGTTGGAGATCAGTTCAGGAGAGCAGGATATAATGTCAGCTCTGCCTGATACAGGTATTCGAGATTAAATCACTCAGTTGATGCAGAACCAGCGCGAGCTACACAAAACCATCCTGGGAATGCAGAATGTCCAGAAGGAACTATGTCAAACCATTCTGAAACTGGCCGAAGCCCAGGCCGACAGAGGTCTTATAGATATGCAGTCAAAAAGTGCAGCTTTAATCCCCGAACAGAGAGAAAGAGGCATTCCACCTTTTTTAGACAGGAGGTGTGATTGTTGTGAAGAAATTGGGCATCTTAAAGCACAGCGTCCAAGAAAGAAGTCTCCTTCAAGTGTTACCAAGGGAGCTTTAAAAGCATCAAGGGAACTATGGCCTGCGGAGCCAGGAGGAGAACTCCAAGGTGTTCAACCAGTCAACCAGGCGCCCAACTATTCCAACTCGCTCCCACCTCCAAAATCAGAATAAAAAGATAAGTCTCTAGTTGTAGCCTCACCTGCTCTAACTAAGAGATCTCCTCCTATGGTGTCTGGTTCTTTATCCCAGAGAAGTAACACATACTCTGCACCTCAACATCCAGCAAGGGATCGAAAAAACTACCTTATGAAGGAAAAGAGGAGTAAAAATACAAAATACTCATACCATTCCACTAACAGGACCGAAAGATGGTTTCCCTGAAGAGCTGGTTGGCCCTGCCCCTGTTGTCCAAATCCAAATAGATTGAATCTTCACCAAAGCGCTATTAGACTCTGGAGCCCAAGTCACCCTGATTTATCAAGATTTCTATGAAAAGCATCTGAAACACCTCCCACTCACCAAGTTAGAAGGCCTTGAGATCTGGGGTGTTGGAGATGCAAAACTTGTATACACCGGATATCTCCAAGTCAAGCTGGAATTTAGTTCCATTGTAGCTGGATGATCTGGAGCATTTGACACATTGGCCATTGTGGGTCCTCGACCGCCAGGTTCTAACCAATATGCTATTATTGTTGGAACCAATACTGGAGTAGTGAGACGACTTCTTGCTCCTATCGTGGCTAAAGCGGGGGCTGAAGCGGAGAAGATGCATCCTGCACTGCGACCTATGTACCTATAGATGATCCAAGAACAGAGGGGCCCAGCAGAGGTTGGCCGCCTGTGGAAACTGGAAGGTGCGGGAAAGGTTTTGCAGCCCGGAGAGGTCTGTCTGAAAGCGACGGTCAGATTCAATTGGGCCCAGCCAGGACCTTATGTGATGCTAGAAGCCTACCCTGAGGACATAAGGAATTCTGGAATAGAGGTAATTCCAGAACTGATCTCCACAAGAGCTCTGCACAGAGCTAAGGGAAGAGTGTTAGTGAATGTGTGTAATGTCCCGGATTCCCCTGTGGCTCTGAGAGCGAAGATGCCCATTGGGCAGGTGGTTTATTCCACCCCGCTTGCACCCACTAATCCACTGGGGGGAGTGAAAAATGAAATTCCAGCCGAACGGTTCTTTCCCAAAGACGCTCCCGTCTCCTCAGAATGGAAGAAATGGCTACAGTCATTTAAATGGCTATTAAATGGCGAGAACTGTTCTCAAAAGATGAGTTCGATGTGGGGTGCGCCAGGAGTACCCAACACCGTATCCGGTTACAAGAGGATAAACCATTTTGAGAGCGGTCACGACGGATTCCATTGAGTGACCTGGATGACTTAAGAGAGCAGTTGGCTGAGCTGCAAAGGACTGGAATAATACAAGAGTCCAGGAGTCCTTATGCCTCTCCCATTGTGGTGGTTCGTAAGAAGAATGGTTCTCTTCGGCTGTGTATCGATTATCGCACACTCAACAGAAGAACCACGCCAGACCAATACACCACCCCTCGAATAGAGGATGCTTTGCAGGAGGAGTGGAACACAGAGAAAGAGGCGCCATTGGGGCATAAGCAATTGGCATGATGGCTGCCGGTATCCCTAAGGTGTACTGCAACCCTGCTCAATTAAGGAGCCCAGAACTCCCTACTTTCAATCGGAAAGAACTGAGAGAAGAGCAAGCTAAAGATCCTTTGGTTGGATTGGCTCTGGAGGCATTACAGAGTAACAATAGGGAGCTATTGTGGACAGACTATCCCAAAGAGGCTAAACTGATTCACAAAGAATGGGACAGATTGCACCTTCAGGAAGGGGTGGTCTACCGAAGGGGCCCCTCTGATGGTTTAGAAGGACACCTTCAACTGTTCATTCCTGAGAAATACCGGAATAGTGTGCTGAAGGCCCTGCATGATGAACACGGTCACCTGGGATCTGATAGAACTTTAAAATTAGTTTGGGATCGCTTCTACTGGCCTTACATGAAGACCGAGACAGAAAGCTATTGTCATTCCTGTTTACGTTGCATTCAGAGGAAGACGTTGCTTAACAGAACTGCTCCAATAAGCCACCTTCAAAGTCAAGGTCATATGGACTTAGTGTCTATTGATTTCCTGTGTTTGGAGCCTGACACCAGTGGACAAGGAAACATCTTGGTGGTGACTGATCATTTTACTAGATATGCTCAGGCCTACCCCACCAGAGATCAGTGAGCTTCCACTGTGGCTAAAGTATTAGTGGAAAAGTTCTTTGTCCACTATGGGTTGCCTCAGAGAATCCATTCTGACCAAGGCCGAGACTTTGAGAGCAGACTCATCAAGCAACTGTTACAAATCCAGAACTACTCCGTATCATCCCCCAGGGGATGCACAACCTGAACGATTCAATCGTACGTTGCTTAATATGCTGGGGACATATTTCCACTATTGTTCATGGTTACAACTGCACAGAAAATGATGCAACTGGATATTCGCCCTATCGACTCATGTTCGGAAGAGAGGCTCGATTATAGCATTCAGCTTGTCTGCAGATCAAACTTCTGTTGCTACTCACAGAGGGTATGTGGAGCGACTTAGAAGAAATCTGGTGTCTGCCTATGAGAGAGCTCGTTGTTTCGCAGAAGGCAGAGAACAGCGAAATAAGAGGAATTATGGACCTGAAGGTACAAGTTCAAAGTCTTCAGCCAGGAGACAGAGTATTGCTGAGGAATTTAGGACCGGCCGCTAGACATAAACTAGCTGACAGGTGGAGTTCAAAAGTCTATATCGTTTGTAAACAATTACATGGCCTTCCAGTGTATCAGATTCGACCTGAAGGGAGAGAGGGACCTTTAAAGAATTGGCACAGAAATCACTTGCTATCCTTAAGTGAAGCTGTCCGTGTGCCGGTCAGTGAAGAACCCTCTACGCCTGTTCCACATGCTTCATGGAGAGCCCCAGTTACCAGATCCTAGAGATTGAGGACAGAGAGGGACAGTGAAAGTGACAGTGATGAGGATGACGTGTCCAGGTTGGACATGGCCTACTGATTCTTCAAATGACACTCAAAGAGTCACTGATCCTGAACCAAATTCCGGAGCTTTAAGGCCAGAAGCTCCTGAATTCATACCTCAAGCTTGTCCGGATGCCCCTGAGGAGGATTGTGGGACACCCTCTGAACTAGCAGATCCTTTACCTAGTCTACCTGAGCCAGAGGACCCTGTTACTCAACTGGAGCAAGTGTAACGGTCCCTCTCATCTATGGTAAGTATCTGGATCTCAACTGCGGAGGTTCTCCTTCAATTGGAGAGAAGGAGTCAGTTAAGCAGCTTGCCCCTCAGTACCCTGTATTTGTCCAAGGTGGAGAGGGAGCTGCATTACATCATACCCCTTGTGGTATCCGAGAATATTACTGTGCTGACCGGTGACAAGCGACCCGCTGACTGATTGGGTGCAAGCACAGGATAACTCACAGGTGAGTAATGAGGTGAAGCAGTATACAAGAGGTTAACGGCTATTAGCTCCAACTTCAGGTGGAGTTGCAGACTGTTATGTGGAATAAGATGAATGCAAGGCTTAACCGCTATAATATGCAGGTATGCGGTGTAGAGCTGCAGCTAACGATTATTTTCAAAATCGATTAGTTAAGACGATTATTACGTTCGATTGATCGGTTAATCGGATAAAAAATAAAATGCATTTTTAAAAATGGCTCCTGTGATGGGACTACTGGTTTGTATTGAGATTGCAGTCCATCACAGGAGCAAGCTTGGAGCGGTGGAAGTAAAAAAGGAAAAAACAAGTGTGGTGTGCAATATAGTGAAATGAAAATTTTAAAATTATACAGCAATGAATGCAGAATGGCATCGGCTATAGAGGACTACAAAACCCAGCAATAGTACATTATACAGCACAATGCAGAATACCACCAGCTATAGATAAATACTTCAAATCCCAGCAATAGTATATTATAGCTGGCGGTATTTTGCATTGCGCTGTATAATGTATTGCTGGTTTTTGTAGTCCTCTCTAGCTGGTGGTATTCTGCATTGCGCTGTATAATGTACTATTGCTGGGTGTTATAGTCCTCTATAGCTAGTGGTATTCGGCATTGCACCACTGTATAATGTATTATTGCTGGGATTTGTTGTACTCCTCTATACCTGGTGGTATTCTGCATTGCGCCGTATAATGTATTATTCCTTGATTTGTAGTCCTCTATACAGCGCAATGCAGAATACCACCAGCTATATAGGAATACAACAAATCCCAGCAATACTTTATACATATAGTGTATAATGTATTGCTGGGATTTGTATTCCTCTATAGCTGATGGTACATTGTGCTGTATAATATACAGCACAATGTACCATCAGCTATAGAGGAATACAAATCCCAGCAATACATTATAGAGCACCATGTGTGGGAAAGTGCAGGCTTACCTGAGCAGTCTTCCAGCAACTTGTTTCTGAGATCGGGCCTGTCTATCGGCGGC
>NW_017309439.1:11823-25514 GCF_000935625.1 Nanorana parkeri
GACAGGCGGTGAGCGTGAGGCAGGGAGGAGGTGCGGCGTGTGGATGCGGGCGGGTCTGGCAGCGGCGAGCATGAGGTGGGGAGGAGGTGTGGCACGCAGCGTGTGTGGAGCCGTGAACAGTGCCAACCAATCAGAAGCCGATTAATTGATGATTGAAAAAGTTGACAACTTTTTCAATAATCGATTATGTCCATTAGATGTTGCAGCCCTAATGCGGTGCAGGCTATGGTATAGTCAATTCAACAGGTGATAGGTTTCCAGCATTAGCAATTGAATATCAAGGCAAAATGTACACAGCAACCAAGTCATATTAGTCTCAAGTTATATGGTGGGCATCAGCCCTGGTACTTGCAGTTTCACTCTCCTTTGAGAGAGTCTGCATAAAGGGATCCTTGTGACAAGTCCTGGCACTATGGCTGGGTTGGACACTGGTTGATCAGCATCCTGCTACAACAACAGTAGGACGCCGATCAATTAGTGAGCAGCGGCTTTAAGCCGACTGCTTGAGTGAGATGGGGCGGAGTTCCACGGCGAGCCTGCGGAGACCGGGGAATCATCCGACAGGTGTGACAGCAGAGAGGCCCACGGCGCGTCTGCGCAACGCGACGTCCGCGGTCTGACTCCGAGGACAGAATTGCTGCAGTGCGCCTGCAGCAATTCTGTGCTATCACAGCGATTCCTGTTCCTAACTGTTAGGAGTTAACTTGTCCCTGTGTGTGATCTGAGGCGGAGATTTGTGGGGATTGCAGTGCAGAGCTGACACTGGGACATTGGTAATAGAGCTCTTGGGAACTACCACTCCCAGGATGCTGTGTGAGAGGAAGGAGGAGGGCTATGTACTGCAGTTACTGAGCGTGCCGAGTCTGACTGGGGAATCTGGAGAAGACAGGCCTGTGTGTGGCACTGTGTTAATTAGGACTGCATGCAACAGAGCTGTCTGATTGCCACTGACAGATTGGGACACACAGAATCTGTACAGCAGCACTCTGAAGGACTGATGTACATCTGCTGAACCAGAGAGACTGTGTTCAAGCGCCCGAACTGAGGCCTAGGGATGCGGCAGTGGCGGGGGTATCGAGCGAACCAGCCGCCGGAGTGATCCAGTCAGCCCAGCAGAGAGAGAGGGACCCTGACGGAGCCAACTGAGAGGACTGCAAACATCCTGGATGAGTGAGGACCTCTTGTTGGGGACCCAGACAACTTCCCTCTACTTTGCCTGAACTGAAGAGAGAAGGAGAGAGAGAGAGAGGACATCCAGTTCCAGACAGGGTAAGGCATAGTCATCTTTCCCAACCATTAACAGCTGATTACAGCATCTAACCCTTCTCAACTTCTCATTTCCCCAAATAAAAGACCAAACAGGATTGGATATAAAATGGCTGTATCAGCCGTTTATTTCAGAATCTCATAAAGTATTATTTTATTGTCACTTAAACATGACATATGACAATATACAACAACTGTATCCCTATACGTAGTTTGGCCTGAGGTCTGTGAAGGCACACCTTACTCAGCTACAGTAGATCTCTGCTTACCCCTGAAAACCACTGGCCCCTAGCCGCAACACACCGACTCAGGGACAACCTAGGAAGTAACAGCAGAGACCTACCTGCACATAGTTCTTCGACCTCTCTCTGCTGAACCGGCCAGAGAACAACCAGGACTACGCACTACAGACGAGTCCAACCGTATACCTACGTACCGACACCTGCCTTCACAGGACCTAGGCAACACAGACAAAGGAAACACGACAACAGTAATAAATAGTAAAAAGAACAAACTTAAAACAAGGGAGGGAGGGCGGGAATAGTACTAACCGTGTGCCAGCTCCAGACTGACTGGACCACCCTCCGCCCACTCAGACCAACCCAGATGCTCCTCCCGGATGACTTGGCCCTGCCAATCGATGGTAAGTGACCACCACCCCAACCAACTTTACTAACCTTAACCCCAGAGGCGACTCTAGACTTTGCAAGGCCTTAGGCAAAACTTAAAAATTAGGCCCCAGTCATCCCCATAATGGAAAATTGATGGCTCTGTGGGGTCTCAGGTGACTGTACAGGGTCTTAAGGGTTGTGGGGGATCTCAAGAAGCTGTGTGGGGTCTCAGGTGGTCTGTGTGTAGTCCCAGGAGGCCGTGTAGGGTCCCAGGAGGCTGTGCGGGGGGTCTCAGGAGGCTGTGGGGGGGTCTCGGCCGTGCAGGGTCTCAGGACAGCCGTGCAGGGTCTCGTGGGCAGGTGTGGGTGGCACTGTTTCAGGAAGGAGAAGATGTGCGTAGGGCACTGTAAATTGGCACTGCAGTTCACAGAAAGGATGTTGAATTCCCGCGCTTGCTGGGGACCTCGGCAGCATTCCTGTGAACTGTGGCACCTGTTTAAAGCACTGGCTCCAGTTTTAAAATGTAAAGCGCCAGTTTTATACACTGTAATGCTAATCCTAATGCTGCCTGTGCACAGCAGTGTTAAGGACTCCTGCCACCTCTGAAGTAAAGTGACAGCTTTAGATTCTCATGCTGTCACTTTACATTACATAGTTAGATAGTATTTGAGGTTGAATAAAGACATTAGTCCATCAGGTCCAACCTATTAGGATCTCATTCTAGGAGTACCTGTACCCCTGTATATTACGGTCCCTTAAGAAATCGTCCAAAGGTTTCTTGAACAATTCCACATTATTTGCTGAAATCACCGCCTGTGGCAGTGAGTTCCAGACTCTAACTGATCTTACTGTGAAGGACCCCCTTCGCCCCTTGTGCTGGAATTTTTTTCCCACCAATTTTAGGTGGTGGCCTCTAGTTTTTGTAATGGAGTTAATTTTAAACAGTTTATCGCTAATGTTGCTACCACCATTGAACATTTTGTACATGGAGATCATATCCCCCCTTAATCTCCTCACCTCCAATGTGAACATGTTTAAATTTAGTAGCCTTGTCTCGTAGCTCTGGTCCTCCATACCCCTAATTAGTATGTCAACATTGGAGTTGACAAAAGTCCTTAACACTGCTGCGCGCAGGCAGCATTAGGAGACTTGTCACATTCAAGCGTGCATCGCAGCCAGGGCCAGACTGGCACAAAACATAGGCATTTTGCACTGAGCAGCCCAATCACATGACCCTGATAGATCCCACCCCTCACACTCCGGGGGCAGAGCCAAACACGGTAACACAATTGTGGGGCAGGGCCAGCCACTAGTAAATACAAGTTTACCCACTGCTATTTTGAGCTTGATAAAGAGGTTCACCTTGAAACGCATTGCTCTATCAACCTTCCATTTCCTTTCATCTTGTACTTCATATCTCCAAACTCAATACTGTGGAACCGCCAGTAATTCTGTCAGTTCTCACAGGATATTCATCGACCAGGTGACCGTAAGGCTCACTGTATGATTCCTCTGTCAGTAACAGCCAATCCGCCTCGGATACAGTGCCGACAGCACTACATACCGTCTGACATAGCTCTGAGAGCCACGGTCACGATCCAGCCGGCCAAAGACATGGAAGCGTCCTACTCCTTGGGTGCACAATCCCCCTTGCACCCCGCACCACATTATGCGCAGACACAAAGGCCGCTACAGACAGCATTTCAGTCAAAGCAAACACAAGATACCACCGATCCTCCACCGAGGCTGCATGACACCCAGTCCTCACCAGCTTTATGTAAGTAGCCCTTTTTAATATACAATCCAATTGGCCACGTGTATGCGCTCTTGTTGTTTTCATTGCTTGTACACTAGTAAATGCAGGATAGCTACAACCAACATACAAACCTTGCAACAATTTAGGAAGCTTGCTACAGAGAAATCTTGTGATATCACCAACCATCCTCCGTACTCCTGGTGGTTAGTGGGGGCTCTGATTTGGCTCCCTGGTGGATAGTGAGGGCTCTGTGGTGGTTAGTGGGGGCTCTGTGGTGGTTAGTGAGGGCTCTCTGGTGGTTAGTGAGGGCTCTGTGGTTGTTAGTGAGTGCTCTGTGGTGGCCAGTGGGGGCTCCCTGGTGGTTAGTGGGGGCTCTCTGGACCCTGGTGGTTAGTGGGGGCTCTGTGTTGGCCAGTGGGTGCTCCCTGGTGGCTTCCTGGTTGTTAGTGGGGGCTCTGCTGTGGCCGCAGCTGTCAGTTTGCCCGCAGCATATGCGGCTCTCTAATCGGACGGCTGCTCGCTCCTCAAGGGGGGGCTTGGGAGGCCCTCAGCGGGCGGCCCTCTAACATGCCTGATTAGAGGGCCGCGTCTGCCTGACCCAGCCAGCACAGATTGCCTGGTAGGCTATATCAGGCAGACGCGGCCCTCTAATCAGTGATGTTAGAGGGCCACCCTCTGGGTGTCTCCCGAGGCCCTAGTGAGGTGCAGCCGCCCGAATAGAGAGCGGCATTGCTGTGTGCAGGCTGGCTAGGAGCAGCGCTGCAGGTGGCAGAGAGGCGGTGGAGGGAGGGAGCCACTGTACCTGCGGCCGGGGGGCTTAATTTAGCTGGGGGGAACGGCATAACACGGGGGGAGCAATCCCCCCCCCCTTCTCCCCTGTAGCGACGCCTATGCTTATCAGTGATTAACAGCCCTAGAATGATTGCTCTCACTCCAATGTTCACGGTGACACGTGTGGCGAAATCATTGTTTTCGCGCGTAGGTGTGCCCGACGCGTATTTAGGTTTATATGTGCGTGCAGTCAGAGACGGGGAACCTAAATCTTTTTTGCTTTTTTTAAACTTTTTGTGACTTTCATTTTTTTTCTTTTGTTTTTTTTACACTTAACTTTATTGCTATCACATAGGGGGCCCCCTATGTGATAGCCAATATACAATGACAGGTTCTCTTTATTGAGACATTAGGGGTCTCTAAGACCCCTAATGTCACCTAGGGTCCCCCAAAGAAGCTAATTAAGCAGAGATCTCCTTCACTAGTTTCTTCTCTGGCTATAGCAGCCAGAGAAATGACAGCTAAGGGCAAGAAAAGGTAATACACATCACATCTGCCTTCAAGCATCGGAGGAGACATCAGCAGTGGGTCCCGGGTTCGCAGGGAGGACAGCGGAGCCCGGTATAACTAGCATTGGCTGCAGATCGCCATCATGCAAGCTATCGAACCGCTATAGAGCGGCCCGAACGCTTGTATATTACAGCCAGTACCGGCTGTTAAAAGACTGTTTTTGGAGCAGAATAAAAAAAATTACGGAAATACATGTTCACCCGCCGGGAAGCACACGTCCGAGTATTCACAATGGGAGGACAGCAAGCGGTTAAATATCTGCCTCTTGCTCCAAAAGTCTAAGGCCCCATTCACACGTAGCGATTTATCACGCGATATCGCGCATTTTTGCAGCGCGATATCGTGAGAAGTCGCCGGCTAATGACATTCAATGGAGCTGTCTTAGCTCCATGTCGCTCGTCTCAGTTGCAAGCCGCTTCTACATGTCCCTTTTTTCGGCGGATTTTGCTTTTTTCTAATGGAGCCTGACGGGGAAGGTCGCGCTACCGTCGCTGGATCGTCGCTGGAACGGCGCCCCGAAAGTCGCGCTATCCCGGCCGCTGCAAAAGGTATGTCGCTACGTGTGAATGGGGCCTAAAACTAATTGTTTCAAGGTGTTTGAAATAGGGGTGTAATTTAGGGAGGTGGTGTTCTATCAAAGTTTGTGACTGCGTTAGAATGTGTGAGCGGTGACGTGGTCACACATTTTAACCACTTCCCGTCCGCCGATCGTTGAAAGACGGCCGGACAGGAGTCTCCTGGATGCGGGTGGGCGTCTCTAGACGTCCCTCATGCCCGCGCCCGCTCGAGCCCCCTGGCGCGCACGCGATGGCCGTTTACATACAAGCGTCTGTAAAGACACCCGATCGCTTGTATGATGCAAGTGGGGGTGCACCCCTTCCCTCTCCTTACCTCTCGTCGCCGTTGCTGTCCCCGCCGCCGTCGTCCCCGCGATCCCGGTGTCCACTCTCCTCCCGGTCTCTGAATGCAGGAATGCAGGATGTATATTACATCACCTCTGCATTCCTCTGTCACTCTCCAGTACAGAAACCGGACAGAAGCTGATGAAGCAGATCTGTGCTTCACCAGCTTCTCTGGGGGTCCGTAGGTGACATTAGGGGTCTTAGAGACCCCTGATGTCTCCATAAAGGGGACCTGTAACTGTAATTTGTTATCACATAGGAGCACCCTACGTGATAACAATAATTTTAAGTGTAAAAAAAAAAGAAAAGTTAAATAAATAAAAAAATGCTCACAAAATAAATACAAATTTACACACACAAAACAAAAAAAACCCCACAAAATGTTTTAAAAGTCCCCCACCCCCACATAGATGCGCAAAAATGCGTTACATGCGCCTACACGCAAGAACGGCAATTGCTCCAATTATGCTGCACGTGTTACATATCGCCGCGAACGTCGCAATGAGAGCAATAATTTTAGGGCCATCAATCACTGATAACACTAAACTGATGAGCGGTAAAAACTTTTAAAGTGTCGACTATGGCAAATTTTGGCTATAGTGCTTTTTTGCGATTTCGCAGACGCGCGCAATTTTAAGGCTTGACATGTTTGGTGTCTATTTACCTGACGTGACCCCGCCTTTTATATTTTACTAAAAAATTGGGTAAAAAGAATTTTTTTCTAAAATAAAAGGGAAACCCATTTTTTAAAAAATATTTGGTACTTTATTTGTTATATAAATAAAAACAAAAAACCTCAGTGGTGATTAAATACAACCAAAAGAAAGCTCTATCTGTCCCCAAAAAATGGTATAAAATTCATTTCAGTACAGCGTTGCATGACGGAATAAACGTCAATCAAAGTACCGCAGCGCTGAATACTGAAAAATGGCTTGGACAGGAAGGGGTGTAAACACCGGTCAGCAAGTGGTTAACGTAATCCAGCCCAGTTTTTCGGCGGTGGAATGTGTGACAGTTCACGTGGTCACAGATTTTAACGTAATCATGCCCATTTTTTTCGGAAGTGGAATATGTGACCAGCAAAAGGTGAAGAATTCCCATGTTTTCTCAGCTGTTCCAGGGCAGATCGGCATCGCAGATTGTATGTACAGGAGAGCTGATCTGCCCTGGAATAGCTGATCGGTCCTAAAATGTCACTTTTATCTGACTTTGTGGAATGTGAGATTGCAGTCACAAAGTCACATTTCAGGACCCATCAGCTGTTCCAGGGCAGATCGGCTCTCCTGCACATACGATCTGCGATGCCGATCTGCCCTGGAACAGCTGAGAAAACGTTGGAATTCTTCACCTTTTTCCAGTCACATATTCCACTGCCGAAAAAGTGGGCGTGATTACGTTAAAATGTGTGACCACGTGACCAGTCACCGAGTCACAATCTTTGATAGAACAGCAGCTTCAAATGAGGTGTTTTGTGGGTGTGGTTAAAAGGAGACGTGGCCACTAGCCAGTAAGGTGTCCACGGATTTCATTATGAAAGTATGATAGTCTTACTTTCCTAGATAAATAAATACAGTTAGTACAAGCTGTACTGCTCAATATAACCAATGTGACGTCAGTAATCATAAAATAGAGCGTTCTCTTTTCCTCTAACTTCTACCAAAGATTTGGCGTGTGAGAAAGTGTACAGACAGATTGAAACGACAAAACATTAGAATGTTTTCCGGGCACACCAGTGGGGCTGGAGGGGAGGCAGTATGACAGACACACCATGACAGAGGGCGGGAGAAGAGTCAAAGAAAACAAAGAGGTGCGTGTGGAGGGAGAGGCTGAAGTGTGCCAGGACCCTGAGAGGGGAATCTAGACTGGAATACATGTCAATGTGGAATGTTCTCAAACATTCGCGCCCTTTATGCAGAAAACGCAGTTATGTGCAATGCTTATGACGTCTTCTGGTAAAGAAGCAGTTAAGGAGTCAATGAGCCAAGTACAGCCTTTTCCTGCAGAGACACAGTGCAAAATCTGCCCCCACCCTCTCCATTCAAACCCTCCAACGAGGGGGCCGCCTTATCCTCGAGTGACAGCAATAAAGACCAATCCGCTTCCGGTGTTCAGCTAATGCGGACAGCTGCATCCTCAGATGACAGCATAGTGTGTGTTTGTGTCACTGTCACCTGCACACACACAAAACGAGCCTACAAAACGTTACTTTGTTAGCTTTTCTTTGTCACTTTGCGATATTCTTCTGCTCAATCATTCTTTTCTTCCTGCTTCTGTTTTCATATCATTGTAAAAAGACGCCTCTTGGATTTAACGTTTTCTTTTTTGGCTGCGGAAGGTCGCCTTCTTTACTGCTGTCCTATTAAGTAAGGCGAGGAGGGTTTATTATTTTTTACATTGCTTGTTGTGTTACTTTCACGTTGGATACTATTGATTCTGTCATTTGTTTTTTCTAGCACATTAAGGCAAGCCAGTTTTTTTGTGTCTTATCATCAAGGGTCTTTATTTCAATTTAATTTTTTTTTCTCCTAGGGAAGAAAAAGCCTCTTTTGCCCAGGCTGTTATATTCCTACCTCATTGGTGCAGTGATCAAGTACTGAAGATAGAACAGGACACAGGATTAGTGACTGGTCAAGAGCTGGACGTTCTTGTACGCTCACGCCACAACAAAACTAGGTGACTATGCTTCCTATATTCTACCTATTGCAGCTCTTGTAAAAAAAAAAAAGATAAACGTCAGGATCCTGGGTTACGAAGATTTTATGCTGAACTCTAGGCAGGTTTAAAATATATTATTGGAGCCCTGTAATCGATAATACATCATTAAGGGCTCATTCACACCAGTAGGTGCAGTAAAGTACATAAAACACATGCAGCTGGTGCGCTTTTTGCATACGCATTGCGTTATAAAATAAGTTGCAGTGTTTTTTCTTTTTTTTTTACTTTAACTTGACATCCATTAAACCCTATGCACAGCAGTGTGTTGTATGGCATAATGTGGTATAATACATGGGAACATACTGTACAAAAATGCAACCTGTCCCACTTTTTTTTTCAGCATACACAAACAAAGCAGGTTGGTGTGAACTAAAATAATAGAACATAAGGTAATTTGCCTTGTCCATTCATTGCTTCCAATCGCAGCCCAATGGGAATTGTTGGTATCAGCTTCTTGAAGTCTTTGTATAGCAGGGCTGGGGTGTGAGAGGAAGAAGCTGCAGAAAGAGCCAATCAGCTCATGTGCTGACAAGAAGAATGCTGATAGGAGGAAAGAGCAGAGATGAGCTCATCACTGCTGCTTTTCTATTCACTGTCCAGTCACAGGCTGGGACGGGTCCAGAAGAACATGGGCTCAGAAGAAGTGGGATGAATGATACTGGCCATGAGGCTGAGGACATTTAGTGGCAGAAAAAAAGTACTCGGAATTGAAGCTGAATGTTGAATCTAAAGTTGCTTTTGTTATTTTAATGGGCTATTCATTTTATCTACCTTATTTTTGGCTGGATTTCTGCTTTAATTCAGTTCTACAGATAATTTGGGCATTAAAATCTACTGATTGAGATCACTAGGGCAGTTGTTAGCGTTGTGGTAAATGGCGTTTTTACGTCAATGTACTTTGGGTAGTCAGGTCTTATACTGAGTACATGTGTTTACTGGATAATTTTCACACACATGAATAGAATTAATGTATTCTGCCTTCAGCCTTTAGGCCCCATTCACACCAGGGCGGATGCGTTTCAGCGCAAACTTTTAAAGGGCGTTTTTTTATCGCGTTTCAGCGCTAAAAAGCAATTCAAAATGTTTAATAACGCGCTGCTCAGCACATTTCCATTGAAATCTATATGATATTCGAGCTGATCAGTGAGAAAAAATAGCTCAGGGAGCATTTTGGGCGGCAGGCTGTTCGGATCGCGCATAGTTGCGCGATTGCATGAACGGTCCCCATAGGAATGTATGGGGTTGTTCATGTCGGCGGTTCAGAGCGGACAAATCCGTGCGAACAAACTGCCCTGGTGTGAACGGGGCCTTAAGCCACACCAGGGCAGTTTGGTCACGCGGATTTGTCAGCGCTGAACCCGCCAACATGAACAATCCCCATACATTTCTATGGGGACCGTTCATGCAATCACGCGGCTACGCTGCCAAAATGCTCCCTGAGCTATTTGTTCTCACTGATCAAACTCCATATATATTTCAATGGAAACGTGCTGATCAGTGCATTTTTGGGCATTTTTAATTGTGTTTTAGCGCTGAAATGCGATTAAAAACGCACTTTTAAAAATCGCACTGAAACGCATCTGCTTTGGTGTGAATAGAGCCTTAAAGGATTAGCTTGCTGCAATTATTTCACAGGGTTTCTTTGTTGGAGGTCTGTAAAAGTCATTGAAGGATTTAACATAGTTTTGTATAAAGTTGGTGCAAAAGATCTGCCCAAACAATTAGATACTTCAATCACAAAATGTGCTTGGAGAAAGCTGAGATTCTGATTAGCTCCGTGGCTATTAGACATGTTTAACCTGTTTCTGACTGGGTCATATATGTGTCTTATTCATGAGAATTATTTTTACTTGTTTACTCTTCATTAGGTGTAACTTATTATTCTTAAAGCAAACTTTTCTTGAGAGCAACCTGGAGGCAGCTATTGCTGACTTTTCATTCTGGAAATTATAGTTGCCTGGTTGTCACAAACTGAGAAGTAATATGCAGAGAAGGACTTCTGACTTTGATACTCTGCTATACCAACTTCCAGGGCAGTGAGATAAGAGGACTTCATTAACAAGGGGTATGTCGCTCTGTACAGCATGAAGGGCCATTTTTTTATGCGCCCGGAGCTGCAGGAAGGAGCATGCAGGCAGCTCATGTAGATCTATGGAGATGCAGGAGCTGTGCGCCCTCACACACTGCTTTCAACAGTTCTGAATTTTGACAGCCGAACACAGATGGTGCATGGATCCGGATCGATCATGTATGCATCCAAGGCTGTACACTGTTTGCTGTAGAAAGCAGCGTGTCAGGCTCCATTCACGCCTGAGCGGCTGTCTGCATGTATTCGGCTGTACGGACACGCACGGAGCCGCTCCAAACAGAAAATACAATGCACTTTAATGTACATCGTTCAGATCATTGCGGTTTCGTACCACGCGGCCCCCGAAATAGTACCAGCGTGATAATCAGGCGAATTCCGCACGTTCACGGTTATTTAATAGCCGCAAACAACTGGCATCCATGCGGATTAAAAATACTAGCGTTTTCGTCTGCAAATGCTATATGTGAATGCAGCCTTTAGGGTGCGCTGCTCCTGCGTCTCCATAGATTTACACGAGCTGTCCGCACGCTACTTCCTAAAGCTCTGGGCACATGAAAAAAAGACCGTTTGCGCCGTACAGGGCAACACACCTTATGTGAATGAGGCCTGAAGGACTACAAAAACAAAAAAGTTCCAAAGGTATTTTTATAGAACTTTACTATAAACACAGAGAATTGTCTTTAAAAATACCGTCTGTTATGGGAAATACTTTATTTATATGGTACCCTAAAAGTTCAATGTGTATAGCCCAAACTTTTTTTTTTTTAGTTTTGGATAGAATGTGGAAGACTACAATGCTTTGTACAGTGTATGGATCGTACATAGGCTGCAGCGGGGAAAGCGGCGTTTCCCCCCAAAAGTATGAATAGCAATGGTGGCAGAGGGAACCAACTTGTGGGGGTAATTTCAGTTTCCCTAATTTTGTGGGAAACTGGTATTACCCTTTAAATGTTCCAATAAGAGACATCCGTTCTAGTGACAACTGTCTAAGAGGGAAACTCTTTACTTGGTAGAGATTTCATTTCACTTCCTGTTGCATCTCTGCGGTAGAAAAGGATTGAAGTCTCCCAAAGGGATGCAGACATGAAAAAAATAACCTAAAGTGGTTTTAACCCTTTGCTACTCTAAAACTGAAAAAAGTGGACCTACCTGATTGCATATAGCTTGTATGGATTGTTAAGGCCTCCATATTATATAGTTGTTACTAAATTTAAAGATGATAGCACAGAGATTTTACAATCAGAATAAGCTGGCCACACAAAGGAAATTCAACCTGTTTTCAACTGCAAAATTAACTGAACAAATGGAGCCCATCTAGATGACAAAGTGTCACTGGAAACTGTTTGTGTTGGATTGCATTCATTTGTTTGTTTGGTTTTAAAAAGCAGGAACATTTCCTATCTTGCTCTTTGTAAGGTCTGCAGTTTAGGAGCATGAGCTGTTGGAGGTATGGGTACAGACATATCAGTTCTATGGTTGTCAACAGACAGCATGCTAGTTGCTGTTCCATAACTGGGAAGAAGTATATTGTTATCTTTTTAGTACTCTGTGCTGACACTCTGCCTTGTAGGAAGAGTTTTGTTCTTATGGGGCTTAAGGGCCTGTTCACACGACGTCCGTTTTGTGTGCTGACCGGATCCGTCCGCTGCTGCACTCAAAATGCATCCCAATGTATCCCTATGTGTTTTATGGGCTACAGTTCTCACGTGCGCAGTCCGTTCAGCTTACGACAGAAAAAATACTGCATGTCACATTTTGTCCGGTCCGGAAACGCACAAACGCGCACAAAAGGCAAGGAAAACGGAACGGAAACGCAACGCAGTGCAGCTAAGGGGGGAAAAAAAGAAAAAATTGTATTCTTGCTCCACTTATTATGATGTTATCAACGTTGACAAAAAATTAACTGTCAGCATTCGGACCGAAAACGCATCAAAAACGCACTGCATCAGCAGCTCCACGTTTGCTGATCAGCACCTGATCAGGACCTAATCTCATGTGAACAGGCCCTAAGGGTTTAATTCAATTAAACAATAATACTTGAATAACTGATATTGCCAAATTAAGGCTTTTTATGGCTCTGGTCTTCCAATCTGGATTTAGATGAAAAGTCATAAATTCAAATCCAAGTTTCAGCATAATTCTGTAGCTAAGGATCTGAACCCTATCAGGACAATTATGCATTTTAACCTGTTATGCTTGTTATGAGTCCATTTTGGGAGAGTAAAACCATCAATCTGAGGCACAAAGACACGCTGCATCTACATTATACATTAACTGCATATTGTATGTGCTTGCACACACATAACAAAAATATATAATTCCCTGTAGCAGTCTTTATTGTAGTGCAGGGTTTCTCAGAACCTAGGGGTTCTCTGAAAGGATGCAACTTTTTTTTTCATTTGTGTCACAAGATGCTAGCACTTGCAAAAGTGAGCAGTCTATAGTTGAGGATGTTGCAAATTGGTAGATGCATTTGGCCTTGTTAAAGCACCATTAAACTTGAGTTTGTGAATATTAACCAGTTGACATCCGCGGTGTTAAACCACCTTCCCATCCAGGCCATTTTTCAGTATTCTGCGCTGCGGTACTTTGACTGACCTTTAGTCATGCAACGCTGTACTGAAATTAATTTTATACCCTTTTTTGGGGACAGATAGAGCTTTCTTTTTGTGGTATTTATTCAACACTGGGGGTTTTATTTTTTACTATATTAAGGAAAAATTACAGAAATTTAAAAAAAAAAAAAGTTTCCCCTATATTAAATGATAAAACATTTTATTACCCAATTTTTTGGTAAAATATAAAAGACGGGGGTCACGTCGGGTAAAAAGACACCAAACATGTCAAGCCTTAAAATTGCGTGCGCGCGCGAAACCTCAAAAAATGATAATACCCAAAATTGGCCATAGGCGACGCTTTAAAAGCTGTTACCGCTCATCAGTTTAGTGTTATCAGTGATTGATGGCCCTAAAATGATTGCTCTCACTGCGACGTTCGCGGCGATATGTAAC
>NW_017309439.1:26289-28164 GCF_000935625.1 Nanorana parkeri
ATTTTTTTGCACTTATTGTTATTGCTATTATATAGGGGGATAACAATCCCCCTATATAATAGCAAAGGCACACTGACAGGTCCTCTTTATGGAGACATTAGGGGTCTCTAGGACCCCTAATCTCACCTGTGGACCCCAAAAGAAGCTGATGAAGCAGAGATCTGCTTCATCAGCTTCTTTTCTCTGGCTATAGCAGCCAGATGACTGACAGGTGAATGCGGAAGTGATGTAATACACATCACTTCTGCATTCACAGCCCGGAGGGAGATCAGCAAGGAGCTGATCTCCCTTCCTCTTCCTCCTGACGCCCTCCGCAGATGGCCCGGGACCGCGCGGGGGGGCCGAAAAAACGAGCACATATAGATGATCTGCGGGCTAAGGAGTCGCCGATCGTCTATATGTGAAACACCCGGTAACGGGTGTTTGCATTGGTCGGGTCTTTTCTGCCCGTGCGTGCCCGCTAGGCCGTCCGTCCGTCCGCCCGCTAGGCCGTAGGCAGTGCCGTCCGTCCGTTTTTTTTACAACGGGCGGACGGCAAGTGGTTAAACACAGATCTTAATGAGAGTGTTGACAGTCACAAGCTACTAGCAGTTTCGGCAGAAGGTGAAGTTTATTGAAAGCCTGCTAGCATCATGTTTAAAGTGACAGTCGGCACTCCCATTACTGTGTTTACCATACCCAAACTGGAACTGAAGGGTGCTTTTAAAGGCTTCAGAAAAGCTGCTCCAAGCTTGTTGAAAGCTTCACAAATGCTTTGCAAAAGCTTGCCGAAAATGTTGTGGTCACACTGCTCCTGAAGCCTGTGTAAATTAAATCTTGGGGAATTGGTGGGCTGATGTCATCAGCCTCTTATTCCTGAATTACCTCCACTAAATTCTTATGAGCTACTGACTGATTTAGGAAGCAAACAAGACTGCCAATATAGAAGAAAAAATTGTCGGGAAGCCTTTTAGACCTATCTAAAAAAGGAAAAAAATCAAGTAGATAATCAAAAAATCAAAAGAAAGAAAAAAAAAAAAAAAAAAATCGTAAGCCCGCCCCTCGGGGGCGGGCTTGCGATGATCTGCCTGTCCAAGATGGGCAGATCGTACGTTTTTTTAAGTACTTTACAACCATCGCAAGACTAAGGTCTTGCGATGGTTGTAAAGTGTATGGCCACCTTTAGAGTTTAATTTCTCAGCCGGTGAAGAGGAACTATATAAAAGAGTAGGCAAAAAAAATGGGCAAAATAAACCTAAAGAATAATACAGCATTGAGAGTTATTATTGGATTATTATATCTAATACTAAAACACCTGTACCTTGAGCTGTCGATATAATTTTAATGCAGGAGTTCCCTAAGACCTGAAAATTATTTCAGGTATCCTTCAGGTTAAAAAGATTGATAAAAGTTGTTAAAGTAATGATAAGTGTCCTGTCTTCCAGTGTCAGACTTGTGGGATTTAAAAGAGAACCATAGCCAAACCTCTTTTGACTTTAGTTCTCTTTTGGGTCACAGGAGGACATTTACTAATGTACTGCTGTGACCCAAAACTCAGCACTATAGCAGGCTATTGCGCACTATATCCTCATAACGCAGCGCCGTTCTGTAGCCAGGAAAAATCTTGACACTATTGTCAGGATCCACCCCGCTATCTGATTGACAACTGGCTCTGCCTCCTTAGAGGCAGAGCCAGCTGTGCCCGCAACCGCTCCTGTCTGTCTCTCCACTTAGGAGGAACGAGTAGGGCAGAGTGGAATCCCTGTGGGGACCAGTGACTGACCGGTACTGCTCTCTGCAGGGAGAAGATTGTGAACTCAGCGATCAGTGGTTTGTGATCACTCAGTTCTTGATCTGTAATGCCGATGTGTGACAGCTGCAGGTTTCCAGCCCCCC
>NW_017309439.1:28261-31836 GCF_000935625.1 Nanorana parkeri
CCCCCCCCCCCCCCCTTGAAAACACAGGTTTGACGCACATTCCATGGGTAGCTCTTCCATAATTTGTACATGTTGCTGACCATTTTAAAGGAAATTATTCGTACAGTGATCCTCCCCCAATTACATTTCTTGGAGACAGGGAGATTGAACAGCACAGAATGTCAGAAGGCAGTGGTCCAGGCACAAGGAGCACACGTTTCTAATAAGATAATCTAATTTCCTAAATCTCTGTGTTCATGAGCCTGAAAATATTTAGAACAGATCTGAAGTCTTCCAAACATATGGGGTGAAAAGCAAGATATTAAAGGATCCCTTCCAATTTCCTGACCATTTAAAATGAGATCATTCATGCCCCTAATTTGTATTCTCCTAGGCTACAATTGCAGTCTGAATTTTACCCCTCAAAAACCAGTCATAGAATGCTCTGATTAGTCAAAGAAATTTCATGACCAAGCAGTACCCCCTAATACTCTGATTTGTCTCTCTTTCAGCTTTCTCCTGTTGTTTCCCTGTCAGATAGCCGATGAAGACAGAATTGTTATACAGTGTAACTATTTCAAATTGTATTAATAGATTAATAAAATCACCTTCCATACACAATTTACCCGTGTTTTGTAAGGAGTCAGTTATGATAATGCAAAATTGACTGCAACATTATACTGGAAAAATTGAAGATAATCATTATTTTAAATTTTTGTAAGTATTTTTCTGAACAGCAAACATATGGGACATATTTATAAAGCAGAGAATCTGACATTCAGCAAACATTGTCTGCAGGTGAATCTTCCAGGTGCATTTGTTTTAAATTGGCAGTGATTCTCTACCAGAGAATGTTTGTTAAAAGTCACACACACTGCAATATAATAAGTACCTATGTACCGATACCGGGCATTTTCACAAGCTCTTGTACTCGTGAAAATGCCCTGATACCAAGTGCTGATACTGGCGCTTGAAATGTTTAAATAGATTCGGCTGCCTGAGGTCCGGTTGCACATCTCTGCAGAGACTGGCACAGCCCTGGAGAGCCTCATACTCGCCCATACAGCCCTGTGGAGCCCCACACCCACCCGTGCAGCCCCGGTGAGACTCCGCACATTCTCATGTGACTCGCACAGCCTCCTGAGACCTCATTACAGCCCTGATGAGACCCTGCACAATGTCCTGAGATGCTGCACAGCCCTGGTGAGCAACACAGAGTATGTAGCTGTGTAATGGATTGCTGGGATTTGTAGTCCTGTATATCTGATGGTATTCTGCATTGCTATAGAATGTATTGCTGGGATTTAAAGTCCTCCTATCGGTGTTGGTATTCTGCATTGCTGTATAATGGATTGCTGGGATTTGTAGTTCTCTATAGCCATTGCTTTTCTGTATTGCTGTATAATGCATTGATGGTGTTTGTAGTCCTCTATAGCAGATGGTATTCTGCATTGCTGTATAATGTATTGCTGGGATTTGTAGTTCCTCTACAGCTTGGAGTCAGTGGCAGAACTACCAGGGTCGCAGTGGTTGCAGCTGTGACTTGGCTCTGGTACTCCACTACTGTCCTAAAATCATTAGTCTGCATTGTTTTAGAAAAACTGTGGCATTATACTAAAAAAGGTATCAGTAATTGGTATCGGCGAGTATTTGAGGAAAAGTATAGGTACTTGTACCCGTTCGGGAAAAAATGGTTTCAGTGCATGTCTAATAATAAGACCTATAAGTATTATTTATGTATGATACCAAAAGAAAACCCAAATCTGTTTTCGAAACGCAGCTTCGGTTTTTGGTTAAAACAGTTTAAAAAAAAAAGTAATTCATGAAACTTCCTTTTGGATTCCTACCTTTTATCGGTTCTGAACAAACTGCCTTTTTTTAAACTGACTTGGGGAGTGATGGTATGCCTTCATTTATAACAGCTATGCAATTGTAATTAATTTTATTAAGACGAGCACTATCTGCATCCCTTTCACAGAGAAGTCTCAGAAAAAATAGCAGCATGATTAAACTGGTGCTTTAGGGATGCTTTCAATTTGACTTCCAATTCTGTGCAGACTGTTGGGAAAACCGATCATTGAATCACACTAACAGAAAAAGTGATTCCTGGAGAAGTTCTGTACAACAAAATTGTACAAAATGGCCTCGGTTTGCAATATTGAAAGGAAGTTACTTTGCATTTTCTGGCAGTTTCAAAAAAATCTAAGCAGGAGCGGACGTAAATTAAAAGGTCATTTTGTAATAACATTAAACTACAAAATGGCTTCTGTATCATTATCTGTTTTAAAATTTTAGTAAAAGTATTAAATGAGAACTATCACAACATATCAAAAATGTTTATTACATCCCCCAGGGGACCAAGTGCACGGAGAATTTGGTCCCATTCTGATCTCTGGCCCCATTACTAAGCTAGCATTTTCGACAGCTTGCCCTCCTCCCCCCACTGCTGTCTGACCACTCTGCTCACAGGTAAACTGATAACTAATGAAGGTTGAATGACAGCTCTAGTCTCTAACTCAGGCGCATGCTTGAGATGATTAACGTCATTCAGCACAACTTCATTCATAACACAACCACTGGTCTGCTGATGCTGTGGATGTTTACATACAGTCGGCAGATAGACCACACAGCCCCGCAGCACTGAATTATCTTTTACTTTTGAGAAATAAACAGCCAGTGCTATCGTGGTTGTGTGATCTATCTATGGCTGCTAGTAAACAGGCACAGCACTGGCAGATACTGTAGATCACACAACCCTGGCAGCGCTGAATTACATTTTACTATTGTCAGCGCTGGCAGGTTGATCTGGCAACCACTTTATTTACTTGAGTGCCAAATAATGTAAAAATAATATGGTGTATGTTGGAGGCTGTCAGCTCTTCCATATTGTGACCAGAGTATACATAGATGCTCATTTGAACATTTGTACGTTTTGGATCTGTTGTGGAAACATGCATATCAAGCAACATTTTACAGAACTCCCTCTTTTATTAGGCAAGTGCAAGACTAACAAAACCAAATATACAAAATATCAGATTTTGCACCAGCCTGTGTTATGGATGATACAATTACCGTATATACTCGAGTATAAGCCGTCCCGAATATAAGCCGGGGTACCTAATTTTACCACAAAAAACTGGGAAAAAGTATTGACTCAAGTATAAGCCGAGGGTGGGAAATGAGGCAGCTACTGGTAAATGTACAAAATGAAGATAAATACCAATAAAATTACATGAATATTTATTTAAAAGAAAAACGATAACCTAGCTCTGTAAGTGGAAAAGGAGGTACAGGGCTACATATCATGTACTACGGATCATTTAACCCATTCATATTAGCAGAGGATAATTGTAAATCTATTGTTCAGTGCATTCTATATGTAGTATATAGTACATGTACATATAGAGTGCCTGCAACAATACATTTACAATGATCCTCTGCTAACATGAATGGGTTAAATGATCCATAGTACAGGGCTACATACAGATCATTTAATCCATTCATGTTAGTATCATTGTAAATGTATTGTCTGCACTGTATTAGCAGTATATACTCTATATAGAGTATATACTGCTAATACAGTGCAGACAATACAT
>NW_017309439.1:36715-67845 GCF_000935625.1 Nanorana parkeri
TGCCAGATGACCCCGCTCGGATCGCCGCCCACCGGAGCAGCAGTGACGCTACGCTCGGCGAGGTAAGTAAGAAGAAACCTGACCAGCTCGAGACGCTGACTCGAGTATAAGCCGAGGGGGGCACTTTTCAGCAAAAAAAATGGGCTGAAAAACTCGGCTTATACTCGAGTATATACGGTAACACCCAGAAATGTGGGCACAACTATTAATTGGGTTAATGCCCAATTATACAACAAAATGCTTAATGACTTTAATTACACACTGAAATACCATGCACATTATATTCAGCTGAACACTGCATCTGCCACTGTATATTCTGAGCATTATTTGTGTTTATTGTCCTTATAAAAAGCCAGACTTTTTATTCTATTTTATACAGAATTACCTTGTTTCTAGCAATATAGCAGAATATGTCACGCCGCAGCAAGCGTCTGAGCACTCTGGATCAGGAAGATGACAAGAACAGCACTAGCAGCATGGACAGTCATATGTTGTATAGAGACAGTCCTGTCAGGTTAGTATTTGTCTTGTGATCTTTCTATGTGGAATATCTTTTCCCATGCAGTGCATTTGTCCAACTACACTTCATTAATCATTTGGCTTGTTAGATGTGTACATGAGCATTTTTTTAGCAAGACAATTTTTAAAGCAAAAGGCATAGAGCAGCCCCCACTGTCACATCCTGTGGTAGGCAGAGAGGAAACCGTACTAACACAGGAAATTGTGTGGTCTTTAGCATCACTCATAATCACTGCTATGATATGCACAAAAACAAGATGTAGCCATCTCTTCTCTCTTGTTTCTGAGTCACTGCTTCCTTAACATTAATATAAATGGATTTTTGTGTATTCTTTAGCAGATAAGCACACATTTGCACATTTATAAACAGATTTAGATAAAAACTTTAGCCTGCATTCACACCTGGGCGACAGCATCTTTGCGCGTAGAAATTAGTGTTTTGTGTAGCACATTCTTGCACATTTTTACGAGTGTAAAGGCGCATACATACAGTTGCGTGTTTTTGCAAGCAGATTGGGACTCATTGATGTGACAAATGCACGTTTTATGCACAAAAAAACACGCAAGAACGCAGCAAATGCATTTTTGAGCTTTTTCATTGAAGTCTATGGGGCCAAGAGGCACAGAATCTCTCAAAAAGAAACCCAAGTACTTTCTTCAAGCGATGGGCGTTTTGCTACAAGCGACAAAACACTCAGATGGGGGTGTTTGTTTTTTTCTGTGTTTTTTCGAGCAGAAAAAGCACTAAAAAACGTTTAGTGTGAATGAGGGCTCAATGTACGAAGCTGCAAATATCACAGAGGGGCTATAACTAGTTACAGTAAACTCCCCATTATGAGGCATTCAAGCAACCAGAAAAAAAAAAATCGAGGATATATGTCCTCATTTTTTTGTCAGTTGCTTGATAGACATGTGCACACTAAAAAATGTTGTGAAATTCTCCGTTTACATCTTGCTGCGGCCGACGGCTAGATTCCGCAGCTGGCAGGTGAATGTAAACAACGGGCAGTGGGCGTGTGCAATAGCTAACCTACTATTAGCTATGGCCATAGCAGAATCTAGCCAGCAGATAAATCGGAAGGGGGGAGGGAGGATGTTGCTTAAGAGTTAATAGTAACTCTCAAGCAACCAGAAACTACAGTTATCCGGCATCTACCATGGGTTCTGGATAGCTGGGAGTTTACTGTATATGTTTTTAGAAGCTACTGTGGATAAATGGCATAAAAAGAAATTACAGCCATTCATGTGTACTTTATTAGTATTTTAGAACGATTATATAAAATAAGATCCCATGTAATAAACAGTTTATCCATAAAAGGGAAATTCAAGGATTTTTGGTTGCCTGCTGTTGCAACACAGCAACACGGAGTGATCTCCTCTTCTTTTATACCATCAGTTTCTGCACTCAGCAGCTGAAATCTGGTATTGTGGCTCAACCAACAAGAAAATAAAACGTAAATGCTTGCAAAACATGTGATGGGGAAACACATCAGACTGCCAAATGTGAAGCACAGTTAGACAAGATTCCTGGTATTACCCAAGTCATTGACCTTGCTGCATATTGGTCCAAAGCCTAGGAAATATTTTTACAAATTGTCTATTATACAGGAGTACAAGGAGGAAAGTGACCACCATCAAACGAGCTCCTACCCCCCACCAGACCACTGAGCATACAAACTACACTGAGACATCTACATATATTAATCGGGACCGCAGTGGTTTGTCTTCAGCCCTAAAGGAAACAGACTATGAAGGATCTACATGGGGTAATCATACATGTGCTATTGTTGTCAGAAATTGATTGATTAAATTAATTTTTGTTATAACATAAATTAAAAGTAACATATTTCAGGGCTCTAATTATTATCAGAAATATATCTTGGATAAGAAAAGATGATTATAAACTATCCCTAATATATATAGTTTACCACCACACACTCATCACTACTTTTGTTAAAAATCATTAAATTACCAACATTATGTTCATAGAAGCCATCTTTTTAAGATTTTCTTGCAACCACATTAGCCAGTGGACACTAATATACAGGTCTGAGTTCAACTCCATAGATTATAGAGTTCTCAATTGCCATGTGCCAGTCAGTATAAGTTTCTGATCCTTGTTCTGTGATCATCTGCTCTTACTGCTAATTGATTAGTCAGATTAGTTAAGTTTAAAGGCTGGCCATTGGCTGGCATGGATTTGTGGAAGGAGACTGGCCCTTAAATACAGCATGGCTTGCCATGCTAGTACGTCGGCGGGTTCCGGGCATTCTGATCAGGGTTCACGTACGTTTCAGCAAGGACTTCCGGGTCGTTGGTCTCTCCTGGCAAGCCGTCATCAAGGTGGCAGGGTAAGTGCGGGAAGCCGCGTTCCGCCACTTCCCACGCCAGGATCCACGAAGGGCTATAACCGGCGCTCAGCAGTGGGCAGTGGACCCGCAAGGTACCGTCATCGGCAGGATCAATCGATCACCTGGTGGATTCGTAGGGGCACGGTGAGGGGGAGGAAAAGGGGGAGAGCCGCAGCATTGGCATGGGAATGTGGGGTTTTCATGGTCAATTTCAATTCATGTGTCACAAGATAAATGCATATACTTTTCCTAGGTTGCCACACAATGTCATATTGTTAGTAGACTCTAGGTGTCACTGGTGCTGCAGTAGCTCATTCCAGGCTACAAATGCAATGAGCAATTTCAGTGGTTGCATGTGAGTTTCTACTCTTCATATGAAGAAAAAAAACAAACCTTTTTTTGCTTGATGGCTATGTCGGTATATTAGATAAGTGCATTGGGGTTAATACATACAGGGTGGTGTTTATGCACATGCTAGACAGGTCACAAGGCAAGGCCTTTCTGTTGTCTGCTATTAGTATTCATCTGGTAGTTTTCATGGAAGTACATGGTAATCTTTTTTCTTATTTCATGGTAGACCAACTAATGCCCAATCTGAGAAAGACACAAGAAAACCTACTGCCCCCCTACCTTCGCTTGACTGGTAACTTGTACTTGAATGACCTGATGGCTGAGACTTCTCAGGGAGGTTCATTCATTCAAGTACAAGTTACCAGTCAAGCGAAGGTAGGGGGGCAGTAAGTTTTCTTGTGTCTTTCTTCTTTCGTTTCCATCAGATTGGGCATTAATTGGTATATTTAAGTACATGAAAATTTTAGGTATTTTCATTACACATTGGTTAGTACACGACTGTTTTAGCACGACACGATTGGTCTTTTAGGTAAAAAAAATATATACTGTGTGTGTGTGTGTGTATATATATATATATATATTACAATGACCTTACGGGCTGAGAGGCTTTATTCAATACTTGGCCATTAACTAATTGTACGATATTTATTCAATACTTGTAACGTTGCAAGTTCTCGCCTGTATAAACCATAGGTCATTCGGTCTGTTTTCCACAAATCTCATTCATATTATTTTACCTGCTACGTCAGCAGGTACGTAAGCCCTGAGTGCTCGTTTTGTAATTGACCTGTCACGTCTCAGGTTAAACTTGGGCTCGTTTACTCTCATACTTCAGTGGAAATGACAAAAATACGTTTTCAGACTCGTTTGGCATTTTTTCTTTACACAAATAGCTTGTCTAGTGTCTGGTGTTTTCACTATATTAATTTTCGAGCACCTGGGTGATTGCTAGTTACGGGTCATAACTTGTATTTATGTTGGTTGCTTTCAGTTATCATGTCTCAACCATCGGATATTGAGGAATTTTCATTCATTCCTCCAGAGGTTCTGAACAGGGTAGCATCCCATCCCTCAGGACATGGACTGTGCCAAAACTTACGGCGGAGCTGTTGAGAAGAGGCATCTTTTGGAGCTGTTGAAATAGTTTTTTCCCAGCTCCTCACAAGCCAGGCCTTCTACGATTACAGAATACGCCTCTCTCAACACATCCCTGGTTCAGATTCATGCGGCCCTGAACAACCTCACCTCGTCCATTCAGGATTTACAGACCAGGATGGAGGCGACTGAGAAACGTCCTGACACTCTCCAAGTAGCTGGATCTGCAGGGCCTTCGGCGGCTCCGGTAGCGCTTTCAGGTACTATAACAACCCGATTGCCAACAGCAAGTCCTGTCCAGGGTGCTGGTGCACCTGCAGTAGCACCAATTTATTTTGTCCCCCCAACATTAAGAAGGACATTTTGGAAGGTAAGGATGTTAATTTAGCATTCATGTTAATCGCTGCTCATGATGTAACTGAAAACGAGGCTTTCGTCTGTGGGGATGTGTCTGTGGTGACCAAGGACCAAGGATCCCAGGCTTAGTCGCAAGCTTTCTCTGGCGGAATTTGTCTTGGAATTCAGTTTAATTCAGAGATGTTTTATGTATTACCAGTCCCCATAGAAGGGAGGAGTTGGACATCTACCTTTTTTATAGGGTGGTGGATCTGGCACATAAGTATATGGGGTCAGCCTTCTATGACTACCACAGATCTTTTTCGGCCAAAGCGGCAGCCATATGGGCTCAATTTCAGGTAGTTACAAACTGGAGCAGTATAGACATGGAGCTTTTGTGCAGGCATTTTGCTAGCCTGAAATCCCTGGTGTGTGCGACATGTCTGTCTCCTGCACATACTACCGCCTGGTGCCCTTTGGCTGACCTGTCGGCCATTCCTAGCTCATCAAGAGGCCCGAGCAATCTGGGGTCCATTCAGCAGGCGGTGCAACATGACAAGTTGGGTAGACCGATACATTTTCTGGGGAAGGTGCAGATCTGTAACAACTTTAACTACACAGTGTGTAATTATAGTCAATGTAGACTATTGCATATTTGCGCTAATTGTTTTCCGGACTTGATAGGACAACTTGACTAAGCCGGTGTAACGCTTCCGGTCTGGTTCCGGTTGGATCTCAGCTACAGACAGTGTGTCACGATCTGGGATCAGGCTTGGAGTCCAGTAGCTGAAACAGCAGGGAAATTTGTGGTATAACAGGCTGGGTTCGGTACACAAGCAGACGGTAGTAGTTTAGGAGCAGGCAGAAGCGTAGCCAGCGAACAAGCCGAGGTCAGTAGCCAAAAGGTATCAGGTACGAAGCAGCAGACGATGAGAGTAGTCGGTGAATCAGCAGCCAAAAGGTCAGTGCACGGGTAGCAGTATGAGTAGATTGTAGCACAGAGGGAGCAGGAGCAAGATAATGGCAGGAGCACAATAATCTGGCAAACAGGAAGCGCAGAGGCATGGCTTAAATAGGAAGTTCAAGGGAGGAGCAAGAGGTTCAGGGTTCAGCAGGCACTAGGTTTAACTGAGGATTTCACAGGAGATCAGGCAAGGAGCTATCCAAGGTTCTAAGGTGGCTCAACAGGTAGAACCACTGCCAGCTACAGCAGAGGCCCTGGGTTCAGATCAGGTTCCTGACAGTACCCCCCTCCTTCCAAGATGGCCCTTGGACATCCTAGGATCTGGTTTGATTCTTTTGTCAGCCTAGGGGCATGAACATCTATAGGTTCCCATGAATTCTCCTCCGCACCATATCCTTACCATTGAACAAAATATTGCAATTTGTTCCTGAACATTCTGGAGTCCAGAATTTTGTCAACAATAAATTCTTCCTCACCTTCTACATCAACAGGTGGAGGGGGTGGAAGAACTCTCCCGGAAAAAGGATTTTCATGAAATGGCTTGAGCAACGAGACATGAAAAACAGGGTGAATCTTCATGCTGGCAGGAAGTTGTAAGCGGAATGCAACTGGATTGATTTGAGACGAAATTTGAAAAGGCCCCAAAAACTTTTGGCCCAGTTTAGAAGATGGAACATGTGTCCTTAGATTTTTAGTAGAGAGCCAGACCTTGTCGCCCAAGTGGGAAGGGCTCTGCGATGCCTGTCAGCTGCCCGTTTGAAATTCTGCTGAGCCTCCTTCAGTGTCTCAATTAGTTTCTCCTGAGTCTCCTGTAAGGCAGTCAATCTGTCAGTCACAGCAGGAATCGGAGTTGAGATAGGGAGGTTAGGAATAAAAACAGGATGATAACCAGTATTAATGTAAAAAGGGCTCAGTGAAGTGGAGCTGTGTTTAGAATTATTATAAGCGAACTCTGCTGTAGGAAGATAATTCACCCAGTCATCCTGAAGATAGCTGACAAAACAGCGCAGATACTGCTCCAAGGTTTGGTTGGTCCTCTCAGTTTGACCGTTAGATTGAGGATGGAAAGCAGAGGACAAATTAGTTGAAACGCCCAGGGCTGTGCAGAAACTCTTCCAAAATTTCGAGGTAAACTGCACTCCTCTGTCAGATACCACATTATCAGGGATGCCATGCAATCTGAATATCTCTCGGACCATCAGCTCTGCAGTTTCCTCAGAAGTGGGTATCTCCTTGGTTGGGATAAAATGAGCCATCTTTGTAAAATGGTCAACGACCACTAAGATAGTAGTCATTTCCATAGAGGGGGGAAGATCGACTACAAAGTCCATAGAAATTGACCCCCAAGGTCTTAATGGGACTGGCAGAGGATGAAGCAACCCCAGCGGAGAGGATCGAGGTGTCTTGTGACGTGCACAGGCCAGACATGAAGAAACATAGGATTTGACATAATTCTTGCAACCGGGCCACTAAAAGGAACGTGATAAAAGTTCTGCAGTCTTTGTGGCACCGAAATGCCCACCCACTTTAGAGTCATTAACCAGCCTGTGGGCCTCTACCCGTGCGGATTCTGGTACGTAGAGACGATGGTCTTGAGTCCAATAGCCGTTCTTATAGAAGAGTTAAATATCTTTGGGGGGAGGGGGGGGGCAACTGAGGAGTGGGTCATCACTGTAGCCATCTTTAAGTAGAGGCAAGAACTCCTTGAAATTCGTGGCACCTAGAAAGTTCTTTTGAGGCAAGATGGTACATTCAGGGTTGCTTTCCTGGAGGGGCTCTGACAAAGTCAGTGATAAGGCATCTGCCTTGCCATTGCTTGATCCCGGTCGATACAAGATAAGGAAACTGAACCTGGAAAAGAACAAAGTCCATCGTGCTTGTCTAGAGGACAGTCTTTTGGCAGAACGGATGAAATCAAGGTTTTTGTGATCAGTGAGCACAGTCACAGGATGATTGGCTCCTTCCAGCAGATGTCTCCATTTGGAAAAAGCTTCCTCAATTGCCAATAATTCTTTATTTCCAATATCATAATTCTTTTCAGCAGAGAACATTAAAACGAGAGAAGAAAGCACAAGGATGAAGCTGCATTTTGTCCCCAACTCGCTGAGAAAGAATAGCCCCTACAGCAGAATCTGAAGCATCCACCTCCACTATAAAAGGCAGTTCGGGATCTGGGTGTACCAATATCAGTGCAGAAGTGAAAAGAGCCTTTAGTTTGGTAAAAGCAGTCTGCGCCTCTGGCGACCATGAAAAGAGCTGTCCTTTCTTTGTTAGCTGGGTAATTGGTGCTATCACCTTGGAGAAGTCCCTTATGAATTTTCGGTAAAAGTTTGCGAATCCAATAAACCGTTGAACTTCTTTAATGTTTCTGGGGGTGGGCCACTCCACCACAGCTTTAATCTTATCGGGGTCCATACTCAGCCCATCTGGAGAAATTATGTACCCCAAGAACTGGATTTGAGTTTGTTCGAACTCACATTTCTCCAATTTGATAGTTGATTCTCCTTCAGACGTTCAAAGATGATGGAGACATGATTGCGATGTTCCTGTACATCATCTGAAAAGATAAGGATATCATCCAAGTAGGCAATAACGAACTGATCCAACAAATCTCGCAGCATATCATTAATAAAGTGTTGGAATGTTGCAGGAGCATTGCACAGGCCAAATGGCATGACCAAAGACTCAAGATGTCCATATCTGGTTCTAAAAGCAGTTTTCCATTCGTCTCCTTGACGAATGCGAACAAGGTTATATGCACCCCGTAAGTCCAATTTGGTGAGTCTTTCCAGCAGTTCAGGAATCAAAGGGAGTGGATAGCGGTTCTTGATAGTGATTTTGTTTAATTCCCTGTAGTCTATGCACGGTGTCAAAGTAGAGTCCTTCTTTTCCACAAAGAATGGGGGTGCTCCAGCAGGAGATGTCGAGTGTCTGATTAAACCTTTCTTTAAATTCTCCTCCAGAAACTCCCTGAGCACCTTCAACTCAGGCTCCGACAGAGTAAATACGGCCAAAAGGTATTTCCACCACAGGAAGCAACTCTATGTGACAATCATAAGGGCGATGAGGAGGCAGTTGGTCAGCATTCTTTTTATCACAGACATCCTGAAATTCCCTGTATTGTAGAGGCAGTCTGTCATACTCTGGAGTAGATCCTTCCTCAACATGTGAGTCCTTGATCAGGGACAATTGCGGTTGGCAACGTTTCATGCAAAAGTCTCTACAATGAATGGAGGTGAAGATTATAGATCGTGTCTCCCAGTTTATGGAGGGATTATGAGTAGAGAACCAAGGGATGCCCAGAATAATAGGGAATTTGGGTGATGAAATCAGCTGAAAACTGATGGTCTCACTATGTTCAGGCTCAATTTGCAGTTTAAGAGGAACAGTTTCATGGGTAATTGGCCCTGAAGATAGAGGTGAACCGTCAACAGTCTCCATATCAATAGGTAAAGCTTCTAAACAGGGTGTACTAAACACATGGGACTTTGGAGTTCTGCCTGTTATGTCAGGTATATTCCAGACTCACATGTCGAAGTGGCTCGAGCCTTTGCCAGATTAGCGAGGTGGGGTATCAAGCTGCTTTCACCTATCCTCCCAGCATGGTTTTTGTCCCCTTTTAGGCATACTGTCCTAGGCGGCTAAGGCACACTTCAGGTCATGGGGCATAGGGAATCACACATGTCATGGCCAGGCTCGGACCACAAGTTTGAAGGCTGGCCAATGGCTGGCCTGGATTTGTGGGAGGAGACTGGCCCTTAAATACAGCACGGCTTGCCGTGCTAGTAGGTCGGCGGTTTCCTGGTGTTCCCACCCGCCCATACCCCTTTTTTCTATTTCATATTACTGGGTATGTCCCCTTTTAAGGAATACTGTCCTAGGCGGCCAAGGCACACTTCAGGTCATGGGGCATAGAGAATCACACATGTCATGGCCAAGCTCGGACCACAAGTGTTATTACGAGCTCCAACCACATAATGGTGCTTATGACCTTAAGTCCCCTTAACATCTAATAATAACATGACATGAGAATGCCATAGCAGAGCCTTGTATGCTTGTTACAGATTAGTATTATTATACAGGATTTATATTGTGCAGCACTTTTACAACATATGGGGAAATAGTACAATTGCCAGGGCTTGAAAAATTTTAGGGTGTCTCACCAGTCAGTCAAAAATTTCACCAGTCATAATAATGAATAATAACCAGTCATAATGAAAAAAGTACCGTAAATTTCAAATAAAAAAATGTTTTCCCTACGTTATGTTATTAAACATCTATTCTTACCCATATTTTTGGTAAAACATAAAAGACGGGGTCACGTCGGGTAGATAGACACCAAACATGTCAAGCCTTAAAATTGGGTGCGCCCGCAAAATCGCAAAAAACGACCACACTGAAAACTGGCCATAGGCGACGCTTAAAACGCTTTTACTGCCCATCAGTTTAGTGTTATCAGTGATTAATGGCCCTAAAATTATTGTTCACACTCCGACGTTCGCGTTTATATGTAACATGTGCGGCACAATGGGCGCAATCGTTTTCGCACGTAGGTGTATATGGGGGGGCGGAGGACTTTTTAAAAAAATTGTTTTTTTTTTAATGCTTTTTTTTATGATTCTTTAATTTTTGTATACATTTTTTTTTTTTTTTTTTTAAACATCACTTCCTGCATTCCGGGACTGAAGAGTAGATCAAAGGTAGATCGTGTAGTGATATCCCTTTGATCTCCTGTCACAGAGCCGTGCTGGTCCCGGCCGCATCGGGCACAGCGGATCTCTGGACCAGCAACGGCAGTGACAGCTGCTGGTAATACAAGTGATCGGGCGTCTCGAGACGCTCAATCGCTTGAATGTAAAGCTCCCGACCGGCCGTGTAATTACAATGGCCGGCCGGGAAGCTGCTCGTCGTGCTCCGTTGTCCTCTCGTCACAGACGAGCGGACGAGTGGATTTTTCAAGAAGGAGGACCCTGCTCGTGAGAGCTTATGATCTACAAGGAGGGGCAAGTTATACAGAAGGTAATTACTGTGAGGAATGAGCTGATTAAAGGAGTTGATATACAGTTTTTAGAGGAAGTGGAATAGGCTTCTCTGAAGAGGTGAGTTGTCAGGGATCACCTAAAGGCAGACAGATGAGGAGATAGCCAGATAGGTTGTGGTAGGGAGTTCCAGAGGTCCGGAGAAGTCCTAGAGGTGAGCATGGGAGGAGGTGATGAGGGAACTAGACTGCAGGAGGTTTTGGGAGCGGACAGGATGGTTTTTGTGATATCTTGAGATTAGGTTGAAGATTTGGCTGGGGGCAAAGTTTTGTATGTTGTTGTATTTTTAATTTTATGCATTGCTCTATTGGAAGCCAGTGGAGGGATTGGCAGAGAGGGGTGGTGGCCACTGAGCAGTTGGTGAGGAGGATGAGTTTGGCAGCAGTATTCATGATAGATGGAAGTGGGGATAGCATGTTTAGAGGTAGACCAATGAGAAATTAGTTTGCAGTAGTCAAGTGGAGAGATAGGGAGAGAGTGAATTAGTAGTTTTGTGATGTAGTTTGTTAAGAAAGGACAAAGTTTGAAAATGTTAGGGAGGTTAAGATGGAAAGATTTGGTCAGTGATTGGATGTAGGACCTGAAGGAGAGGTCAGAGTACAGGATTACACTTAGCACCCTAGCATGTGTGGAGGGACTGAAAATTGTGTTATTGATCTTAATGGAGAAGTCTCAGCGATACAAATAATTGTTTGCTGATACTAATTCATAGTATCTAATCTATTCTGTATACTTGTGTCTAATCTACACTTTATTGAGGTTGTCAGTTTGAACAATGATTCACTAAACTCCTCCATATGCTAATTGTCATCTGTATAGTGGGTGCTGCCATTATTTTACAGTCGGGATTCCAGGTAAATTCATTGAATGAAGATCTATTATTTGCTAAATGCATAAGATGGAGTGGGTCTGACTACTAGATCATATGATCTTTACTCAATGTATTTATGTAATTCCCAATGGTGGTCATGTGAATATAACCCAGCAGGAATGTATGGATTGTGTGTTTGATTAGACAACGTTGTCAATTTTAAAGAGATTTTTGTGACCATTTGGTAAAATTTTGTATTCTTTGTATATATGGTATGAAGTAACCTCTTTTTTGGTCGGCACACTTCCTTAGGGGCGGACCCTATGTTTGTTCATATGCTCTGGTTACAGACCCATAATTATTGTTGTGTTTCCTGGGAGGAAGCATGAGCACACGTTGTACTAATTGTGCTCCGGGGAATCATTCTTTTGTGGTCGAGGTTTGCCACGGCTCTGTTTAAATAGGGCTTCAAGATGTAACTTCCTGTGTGACTTGTGCTCGCTTACCAAGGAGATTTCTGATGCGCATGCACACGCACGTATTGCGCGCGTTGACCCTGAGAATGGGTCTTCCGGACATGCACATAGGGGCGCACGGCACTCTGGCCATGCGCAGAACGTTGCTTACTGTCCTTCATTTGTATTAAGTAAAGCCGCAAACACAGTGTAGGTCTTCATGCAGAAATTACATAACATAAACAAGCAAAACATCTGCTCCTCTCATCTAAGCAACTAACTTAAAGTGATATTAAAGTCAAAAGGATTTTAAGCTATTTCAAATGCTGATGAAATCACTTACGATAGATGCTGCTTATTGATGTTTAAAAGTTTTGGTTTCCTGCAGAATAATCTGGTCTCTTGAGCACTGGTCCTCACTTCCTGATTTAGAATGACTCCTTTCTCAATCAGAGTGCTATGCAGTCACCCTTGTGTGTCCTAGTAAGCTGTGTGTGTCTCCCCCCTGGCCCCCACTCCTCCCTTCTGCAAGCTAGTAGATGAACAGTTGTTGGAGTCTGCACTGTCCTTTGTGATCTAGTACTGGACAGGAAGTTCAGGGAAGCTGAGCTCAGAGACTTGGAAGCAGCTGTTCATAAACCTGATAATTGTAAGTGTTTGGGCAAAAATGGAAAGCAATGCTCTGCTGGGCAATGTATTTTTGTTTCATCTGGATTAATTATTGAAAAAAAGTTTGAGAGTTTACTAATACTCATTTTTTTTTTTTATTCTTTATTTGGAGCCAACATTTTACAATAAACATACAACACATACGCAATCGAGTGATGCAAACGTAATAAGTAGACATATGCATACATATGCATAATAAGTAAAGCTACATCAGCTATCCCCAATCGCTTAAGTGGCTAAGGATCAAACATTAACAGCAGAACATCAGGATGGGAGAGGAATGAAGGAGGTATACAAACGAGAGGGAGGGAGGGCAGGACCAGTAAGTGTGAACGAGGAGGCATAGGGCAGTGGGACATGGTAGAGCCTGTCTAGAGGGTCACTCGCTGGGCCCTCTCTGATGAGCCATTCAAAGGAGGGAGATTATACAGAGTATGCTCTGCCCTCAGGGGAATCCATGTACTCCAACCAGTCAAACCATGTCCTAGAGTAGCGTTCTTGCCTACCTTGAAAGGACAGAATCATGTCTTCCATTACCCTAATCTCCTCCACTCTGCATATCCACATAGATATTGTAGGGGGAGAGGGAGTCTTCCAAAGACTAGGGATGCAGGATTTAGCTGCATCCATCAAGTGGCGTACCACAGATCGGGCATAGGCCTTTCTGGACATAGGAATGTTGTGCAACAGGAAAGTTGAGGGGTCCAATGGTAATTCAGATTCCATGAACTTCTTCACAATGTCACAAACCGTGGACCAGAATTGTGCCAAGACTGGGCAAGACCAGAAGAGATGGAGTAGAGTTCCCCCGTCCGCATTACATCTCCAGCAGACGTTGGCAACTTCACCATGCATCTTATGTAAGAGCTCCGGTGTTCGATACCATCTTGTAAGGATCTTGTAATTAGTCTCCTGATATTTAGTACAAATCGATGATCGCAGAGTGAAGTGGATAATGTTTCGACTTTGGACATCTGAAAATGTGTTCTCTAGCTCTTGTTCCCAGCGTGTCAGGAACATTGGTTTTCCGGATGTAAAAACCAGCGGCGTCTCAAAACACGCCGCTGGTGATAAGGTAAGAAAGAAGTGTCTCAGTTGGAATGCTCCCCATTGGTCCAAACCAAATATTCCTGCAGGGTCGGTAAGGGATGTCATGGAAGGCCACGTGCCCCCACGTGCAAAGTGGGAGGCTTGAAAGAGGTTCTTGGCAATCAAGGATCGGAAAGGGCCAACCGAGGTTCCCGGTGGAAAGGCCGGGTTACCCATAATTGGGTAGAGCAGGGAAGCCTCACTAATCAGACGCCACCTGGTAAGAGCCTTTGAGCATACTGCAAGAGTAGTACCCGTCAGATGGTGGGTTTTAAGCGAGTGGGGCAGAGTCGAGGGACACCATGCCGCCCTAGCCAAGAGATAAGGCGACATGGATTCCTCCAGGGGCACCCATTGTTTCGTAGGTGAGTGTCTACACCAGTCGACCAGGCGAACCAGATGGCTAGCTACATAGTACTTCAATAGATCAGGAAGGGCTACACCTCCTGAGTCTTTAGGTAGAGTCAGGATGGAGTGGCTTAAACGGGGGATGACGATTAGCCCAGACGAACCTTGTCAGCAAAGAGTTGACCTGGCGAAAATACCCGTTGGGGACCGAGATAGGTAGGGCTTGAAAAAGATACAGGAATTTCTGCAAAATCGTCATTTTGATGGCATTACACAGTCCAAACCAGGAAAAGAAGCCGTTCTGCCAGCTGGAAAGGAGCGTGCGTACTTGTGCCAAGAGAGGTGGGAAATTGTAGGTAAATATATCCTTCACGAACGGAGGTATAAATGTGCCCAGGTATTTTAACGCTCGGGTCATCCATTGGAAATTAAAGCTATTCTGCAGGGATCGGGTAAGTGGAGTTGGGATTGAGATTCCCATGGCAGTGGATTTGCTGAAATTGATCTTTAGATTGGATAGCTCGCCATACGTTGCAAATTCCTGCATGAGATTGGGGAGGGAGATTACCGGGTTGGTGAGAGAGAACATCAGGTCGTCCGCATAGGCAGAAACTTTATATTCCGCTGATCCCTTTTAACTCCAGTCACATCAATATTGGACCTAACATGTCCGTGAATGGTTCTAGAGATAGGGCGAATAGTAGCGGTGATAGGGGGCAACCCTGTCTGGTTCCATTGCTGATTGGAAAAGGATCCGACAGCACGCCATTTACTTTGGCACACGCCGTCGGGATGGAGTATACTGCCGATACCCAGGATAACATGTGTTCACCCAGGCCTATATGTTTCAAAGTAGCGAACAGGAATTCCCAGGAGACCCGATCAAAAGCCTTTTCAGCGTCAGTAGACAGAAAAAGGCAAGGTATTTTGGATGTCGCCGCATAATGAACAAGGTGACAGGTCTTGATGGTGTTATCACGAGCCTACCGAGCTGGAATGAACCCCACTTGGTCATAGTGTATCAGGTCAGGCATGTGAGGGCTCAATCTAGACGCCAATATTTTGGTAAACAGCTTCAGGTCGGTGTTCAGGTGAGATATAGGACGATAGCTGCTACACGAAGATGGATCTTTCCCATCTTTTGGGATAACTGAAATATGGGCGGATAGAGAGTCTCTGGTGAGCCGAGAGGTGGAGGACAAGGCATTAAAAGCCTGTGTAAAGCGGCCTGCCAGTGTCACGGTCATAAGCTTATAGTATTGAGTTGTGAAGCCATCAGGGCCGGGCGATTTCCCGTTCTTCGTGGATTTAAGCGCAGAGGTAAACTCTTCCTAGGTTATGGGGGCATCCAGCGTATCCCTAATCTGCGCATCTAAAGAAGGCAGAGCGCTCGAGGATAGGTAGGAGGAAATCTTATCCTGTAAGGTGCTCTGAGGAATAGAGTCAGGTGTAGGATGCAGGTTGTATAATTTGGAGTAGTAATCTCGGAAGGCGTTAGCTATAGCCTTCGGGAGGGACACTTTAGTTTGGTTGGATGTTACCACATGTGGTACGTAGGAAAGCTGCCAATGTTCCCTCAGGGCTCTAGCTAGAAGTTTCCCGCATTTATCCCCCGACTCGTAATATTTCCTCCTACAGCGTGTGAGCGCCGCTTTTATCTTATAGGAGGTCAGTGAGTTTATCCGTTGGCGAGTGGATAGAATGTCAGCTAGTAGTGTAGGCGAGCCGGTCGATTTATGTCGAAGTTCCAGTCCGTGTAGAGTATGCAACAGAGCTAACAATTCGGCCTCCCTCCGACGCTTGACTCGTGTGCCATGCTTAATCAAGACACCCCTAACAAAGACTTTGTGTGCTTCCCAGAGAAGCACACAAAGTAGGAGTGTTATTCTTTAGTGACATCAGTCAGGATGAGTGGGTCTTGGAGGAGGCTGTCATTAAGGCGCCACTGCCACGAGTTACGTGAAGGGTGGTCCGATAGAGTAATGTGCATGAAGACCTGGGGGTGATGCGACCAGGTGATAGTGCCAATGTCTGTGGTGGTTATCATCGCTAAGTATTGGTGGGGAACAAAGAACATGTCTATTCTAGAGTATGTATGAAGAGGTGTAGAATAGAAGATGTAGTCTTTTACGGACGGATGTTGTTGACGCCAAGCGTCGACAAGCTGGGAGCGATAGAGAGAGCGAAGAATGCGTCTATTAGCTGTCGGAGAAAGTGAAGACTATCTTGAAGATGAGTCTAAGGATGGATCCAGCGTAAGATTGAAGTCTCGTTGCAGGAGTGGTAGGAGAACGGGTAGCGGAAATCTTTGAGCGAAGGGGTAGCGTCAGCTCTAAAGTGGGTTTCCTGTATGAAGGCCACATGGGATCCCCATCTCCTGAGGTCCTGCAGCAGCATTTTTCTTTTCTCAGGAGTATTGAGGCCCTTAGCGTTAATGGTAAATTAATTTTAGCTCCTCCATGTCTCAGTGTGTAGAGGGAATAGAAGATGAGTAAAAGGTGGTAATGTAGAGTAACCAGGAGGTGAGAGGTAGGGAGAAAGAGAGAAAATATCCTTCGGCCTAAAAGGCACAACCAATTATGACAACTCTCTGTGGGGCCGTCCCCCGTTGGGGGAGGAGGGCGCCCGTCAGCAGCCGAAACATCGCTGCAGGCGTCACCCTCTATCCCCCTCCGGGAGCAAACCCAGGGGCGCGCAGCATGCCACCCATTCAAGGCTCCCCCCAGGCCGACCGGCCCATCCCCACAACAGGGTGGGGCGGGGCGAGCGTCCCGGGGGAAAGTCCCAGAGAGGACCCGCGTAAATAAGCAATGATGAAAGATACCAGGCACGCAGCCACTCCCCCGCCGCCTCCAGCATAAACAGCGAATAAAAAGGGACGGCATAGAATATTTAGAACCTGACCCGCGGATATTGGACACATTGACCTCTCAAGGAATCTTCTCCCAGGGAACTCCCCGGCCCCCCCACAAACCCCCCCGTAAAGGCGGGAGGCAGCGGGTGGCCCAGAGACAGCCCCAGGGGGGTCCGTTGTAAATAAGTGAGGTCAGAAAGCAACCGCGTAAAGCTCTAGGTTGCAGGGGCACCCAGCAAAAGTATCAAACAGGGTAATCAGTCTCTAGAAATGCAACCTAGAAATGCTAGACATTAGGCACTTATAACTGCGGTATGCCCGCGACTATTTGCTACGCTCAGGTTAATCTGGGGAAAGCTCAGTTGCAATGTTCTCGTCCCTGAGTTCTCGGGTGTGAAGACTTGGGATCCCGTCTTGTGTCTAAAGTGCAGCTAGGGTTCACCGTGCGGTGGGGCAGGATGTAGGGGCCCACCCCCCCTGGGTGTCGGGCGGATAGGCGATGAGAAGAGCCGTTAGGTAGGTCGCCATGTCACTTCCACCCCCAGCATGAGCATGAAATAAAAAGGCATTTAACATTTCCTAATAACATGACCTGAGAATAGGAGACGCGTAGTCCCCATAGGGAACCTCCCCCCAATATTCTCCCCGCAAGCCCCTCCGAAGAGGGGAGAGGCAGCGATTAGTCCAGAGAAAGCCCCGGAGGGGGTCCAGTGTAAACAAGTGTATGCAAAGAGCAATCGCGTAAATCACTGTACTGCAGAGATAACTAGCGGAATTACCCAAAAGCTCAGATACCCAGTCCCGAGGAGCTCAACCTAGAGATGTAAAACATTAAGCAGGTACAACCGTGGAATACCCGCAACTAAGTGCCATGCACGGGTCAACATGAGGTAAGCTCAGTAGCAATGTTACCGTCCCAGAGTTCTCAGGCATGAAGACTTAGTTTCCTTTCGTACGTCCAAAGTTCTGCTATGGTTCTCTGTGCGATGGGGTAGGGCTTTGGGGACCACGTTCCCTGGGCATTGGGTGTACACATCGAGAGGAGCTGTCAGATGGATGGTAGCGAGTGGTGTTCGGAGCATGAGGCGGACGGCCAGCGGCCCTGGCACCCTCGGTTCTGTTTACAGGATCCAGTAGAGCTTGCATCCAGTTAGGCACGGTGATGGGGTCTGTTTGTAGGAAGGTGAAGAGCGCTGGGAGATCCTCGGGCGAGTAGAGGCGAAAGGATGAATCCGTCTTCTGTATAATAAGGTGAAACGGATATCCCCGTTTATAGGTGGCACCACATTCGCGTATCTTCTCTAGTAAGGGGCGAAGAATGCGTCTCATCAGTAGAGTATTTCTCGAGACATCTGGATACAGGCGAATATGCGCACCGTCAAAATCTAGTGTACCTTTTCTCCAAGCGTGGATCATGATTTCCTCTTTTTTTGGTGTAATGATGGACTCTACATATGAAGTCCCTGGGGCGGTTGACATCCGTGGAGCGCGGCCCCAGAGATCTATGGACCCTGTCCAGTTCAAGTGGAGTCCCATTAGGTTTGTCACGATAAAGATTGAGAATCCCACAGACTGTCTCTTTAAGATCCGCAGCGGAAGTTGATTCCGGTATACCTCGGATGCGTATGTTGTTCCGCCGGCCGCGGTTGTCCTGGTCATCTGAGGAGAGCAGGACGTGAAACATCTGTTGTTGGTGACACGTCTGCGCGCGCTCCAATAGGGCGACTCTCTCCGAGAGATCCAAATTGGATTGTTCGACCCCTGTAAGCTTAGATGTAAAGGTCCCGAGTTCTTGTCTGATTTCAGCGACGTCTTGTTTTATACAGTATATGGATTCAATGCGCGCCGTGAATGCTTCAAAATCTGCTTTGGTGGGGATGAGCACAGCAATGTCAGCCTTTGTCGGTAAGGTCTGAAGCAAGGATCGGAGGTCAGTGTCCTCGTGGGGTTCTGACCCTGAACCCATCGCAATCCGTTGAGAGACCCCTGTCAGTGTAAGTTTAGGGGAAGTTGAGCGCCACGATCCCATGGAGCTGTCCTCTCCAGATATAATAGGGGGTAGAGTCCATGCATTCTGGTGCAAAAAGGGGGCTGGGGGTGCCTGGGCCCATGGGGGGTATGTGCATGGGGGTAGTGGGCAAAGTCCAGGTCCTGGGCTGCCAGCTGTGTGTGGAGACTGGGCCTGATCCAGGGTGGATTCCCCCCTGTGGTGCTCATAGAGTGAATCCAGGGCTTCACTGATCTGGCCCTGCTTGAGAACTGGAGAGGAGCTTACCTCTGTATAGGGTGAAGAGGGCCTCTGCTGCCTTGTGGGTGACAAGTCCCAAGCTGTGGATGGAGGCAGCTGCGGGTCCTTCTGTCTATCCCCTATGTCATGCCCTGTCTGCCGGAGCTCCGGTTCCCCCTGCTTCTCCTCACACTGCGGCTCAGGGATAGGAGTGGGAGGGGCTAATTCCGGCCCTGGTGGCGTGGCGTCCAGCGGCCCGTTCAGTACTAGGGCGCGGTGCGGCGAGGGCCCTCTCTCAAGTGAGCCACGATCCGCGGGTCCTGCCGCTGGCTCCGGCGGCCGCTCTCTGGGCACCGGAGCTCCACTTTGGGGGTCGACTTGCGCCCCTTCTGCTTGTTCTTTTTGGACATGTTTCTGCCGTAAAGGTATCACAGGGTGCCGGTAATAAAGAGGCTGTGTCCAGAGCTGAATGAATATGCTGCCTCACGCGGCCATTACCAAGCCACGCCCCATCACTAATACTAATTTAATAGTTGGATGATATTTTGAATATGGTTGATGTAATTTATTTACTTTTTTAATTATGTTAATTGGTTTATATATGATCCTAGTTTGTTTGTGGTAGTAGCACTACACTTAATTTAATTTGATATTATTTCCTATTTTTGTTTTTGAAACATACTTTAGGAATGTTAGCAGCTTCACAACAAGGTTTTAAATTCACAGCGCAGAAGTTTTTCTATTACATACAAAAAGCACTCAGGAGCACTTTTAATGTAATTTTAATGTATCAAATGCTGGATGCAAATATTGTGCAGTTGAGAAAATATGCTAAATGTCGGAAAATATGTGCAGTTAGACGCAAACATGAATATGTTGCAACTTAAAAAAAGACATACCAGAAATAAAATGTTGCGGTTAGTTAGCATAACATATAATACATATAACATAGTGCTCTCTGCGTTTAAAAAATTACTTTATTAAGAACAAAATAAAAAATAGTTATTCGCATGACATACTATGTGCACATACAGGTGAAACTCGAAAAATTAGAATATCGTGCAAAAGTTCATTTATTTCACTAATGCAACTTAAAAGGTGAAACTAATATATGAGATAGACTCATTACATGCAAAGCAAGAGAGTTCAAGCCGTGATTTGTCATAATTGTGATGATTATGGCTTACAGCTCATGAAAACCCCAAATCCACAATCTCAGAAATTTTTTGGCAGTGTGGGCAGGTGCCAAATCCGGCTGGAAAATGAAGTCAGCATCCTCATAGAGCTCGTCTGCGGAAGAAAGCATGAAGTGCTCCAAAATCTCCTGGTAGACGGCTAAGTTGCATTAGTGAAATAAATGAACTTTTGCACGATATTCTAATTTTTCGAGTTTCACCTGTATAGTACTTTGCTTTCTGACAGAAAACCACTGGCAATTCCATTTAACAGCTTTGCTCATCCTGATCCATCTAACAAGATGGCATTATCTAAGACTCCGCCCATCTAATGCTCCACGTTTAACCCCTCCCACTCCTAGCAAGCCTCAGTTTTTTGCTAGTGTCTTTAGGTGTTGGGTGTTTTAACTGTACTAAGAGAAGTAAATGGCCTCTATACCTGTGGAAATATCTGGAGATTATTCTATTAAGGGTCTGTGCTATAGCCCCTGTGGCTTTCCCCCTTGCAACTTCAGGATTGTAGCCCCTTGGCTGAGCATCGGGAACCTTACCCCGGCCTCACCGGAAAGATGTGGGACTGGCCTGCAATGTCACTTTGGGCACTGAATCCTGTGTTAGGCTTTTACCTTGGCATGTGGTGCAACACATTGAGTCAGACACAGCATGCTTTACAAATACAGGGCCATGGTGCGGTGGAGCCCTGTCCCTGAAGATGCCCTCGGGGGTATGCCCAGACTGGATGGAGCTGATTATTTTATCCTGACACCTTATTGGCCTGACGCCATGATTGTGGGTAAGTCAGACACTATAAATTATGTGTTGCAGCCATGAGGAAAGAGCTGCGACACTCTCCTACCTTGTTTATTTCATGGCCATGGTCTTCATTGCACCTGTGCACTGAATCTACTGCACATGCTCCGCACCATCTTGGAAAATGCTTGTGGTACATTGTGCCACTGCTCTTGCTATCACACGGCAGCACGATTTCCAGACATTTCCTGGGTACCCCAAACTTGGCACAGGATGATGTTTTATCTTTTCTAATCTGCAGCGTTTGGTCATGCTGATGCTTGGGTGCACAAGATGGTATCTCAGGGCTACAAACTAGAATTTCTCTCCCTGCCCCCTCTTTTTTTTTTCCTACCACCAACCTTGTGTCATTCCACAGTTTGGAAGATTTCCACTGAGCCCTTTTGGGGCTAGATCAAGGTGTCACTGTCCCATTTCCTGTGGCTGGACGAATTCAGGGTTTTTTCCTCCAACTTGTTCATTGTCCCATGTGCAAAAGGGAAATTCACCCCATCTTGGATGCCTAGATTTGAATGTCTCTATTTGAAACCAGATATTCCGCATGGACGTTACTGGATCTCTCATTGCCTCCCTTCACTAGGGAGACTTTTCAGGGGCGTGAACCTGCATGTTCTCATCTTTCCAGCACAACCGTTTCCTATCTTTTGTTGTGTTCCATTTGCCTAGATGGATCAACGTATTTGGTATTATTTGGTACTGAGGACCAGGTTGTCCATGGTCAGGTGGCTCAGAAAGCCAGCTCTGCAAACGGGGAATTCCTTTATTCTCATATTCTTAAAAATCCCCACAACAGATGTCAGCCTGTCATCAGGCTGGGGAGGAGTCCTGGTGTACCAGGTCCTGTGTTATAGGTGGGGGATGCTAAATGTGAACCCTCTGGCATCCAGGCTTAACAACAAAATAGACCGGTTTGTCTTCAGATACAGAGATCCTCTAGTGAAAAGCAGTAGATGCTCTGGTTTCAGTTCAACCTGATCTATACTTTTCATTCCCTTAAACTTCTTCCTCGCCTGCTTCACAGGATTGAGGTAGAGGTGATTCTCAGTGCACCGGTTGAGGCTGATGTGGTATGCTGTCCTGGTAACACACAGTGGTATCTCTTGTAGTCATTACCTCTACGAAGTGTCTGTCTGAAATGGAGTCCTCATCCTGTAAGGTACTGATTCTTGTTTGGCACAGGGACAAGGTTGCATTGAGGCTTCAATACCTTTTTACATATATATTGTTTGCCTTTTATCTCAACCTTCTGTCCATCTTCAGTTCACCAAAAAGAAAATTTCCCTTCATTGTCTGGATATGACTCAGGCTGTGAGAGTCTCTCAGCCACTGCTTCTTCAGAAGGAGTGATTCCTTTTGTACCTCGGATGGACTTGCTAAGTGTACACCAGTTTCTCTGTTCACCATTTCTAGGTGACTCAGGCAGATCATCATCCAAACTTATGGTTTTAAGGATTGGGTTCCAACTTGCCCTATCAAGGTCCACTCCACTTGATCTGCGAGTGCTTCTAGCTGTTTTCGGCATCATGCAAATTTTGACGGTTTGCAAGACTACCACCTAGTCTTCTGCTTTTCTATCTTACTAACAATTGTCATCAATACAAATATTAAGAGTGGCTCTTCCCAATAAGGACACAGACAACAACAAAGACCCAATAATGATTCAAATCTAACCCCCCTCCCCCAAATGATCTTTTACTATATACCATCACTTGGTTAGCCATCTATGGGCTGTTTCCCTAGTCTGGTTGTTTAGTAGAAGGTTGTTGCCAATAGAATTTGGGACTAGATATTGGTCATTGAAATTTTTTTTATAGTTCAAAGATTTCTGTGTGTGAAAACACTTTATCATTATCTTTTTTCACAAGTTTAAAATTTGGGGAGTATGTACTCAACTTTTAATAGGTGTTTTGCAGGATGTGGCACCTGGGAGATTTTATTATATATAGTTACATTTTAAATCATAACTTTAAAAATATAAATGTTATTGCTTCACTGTATTTCCCATGATTTGAAATAATGTTGTTATGGAAATTCGCTTGGTTCAACGCACAAATCCATGTCGCATTAAGCTGCGCCAAACGCAAAGAATTTCCCCCGTTGTACTACGCTCCTTTGCAAGGACTGGAAGTATCCCCTTCAGAGTCATGTAGAGTCAGGAGACGTGTGTTGCTTGCTTGATAGTCCCATGCTTAGAGACAGAGCACTGTTTTATACCTGCCCAACAGGAAGTAATGTCAGACAGGAAATGGGGCAGACAGGAAGTGATAGCAAAACAGGAAATGGGGCAAGACAGGTAGTGATGTCAACAACCAGCAAACGATTTCAAAAACCAGCAAACCAGGAAGTGAGGTTAACAAGCACTTCCTCAATACATAGCCAGTCTACAAAACACATTAGTAGAATAATCACATTAGTAGAACAATCACATGTAGTAGAATAATCTATGACCACCGGAGTGTACTTTTATCCAGCATTGCTCAGTGATCAATGCCACATAACGTTACTATGATTCTCATGAGTGCGTAATTATAGGCAACGTCATTATCTCCAGCGGGTTGATCAGACTCACTAGGGACAATAAACGCACGTTCCTTTCATATACTGCGTTCCAAACAAATGTATCCACGCAAGCCAATAAATCCATGCATTGCACGCGGGGCCCCTGCCGGCGTCCATACATTCGCCAAGAAGACACTGCTCCGCCGCGCATAAGATATCTACTCCAATGGTTTAACCCCCCAATGTCTATTTAAACCGAGACACTGAGAGACTAATGACAAAATATTACAATACACTAAAAACACATTCTAGTAAAATTTCCACAACAATGTACATTTTACTCTTAAAGTGACATTAAACCCTCAGATGTTTTAACATAAAACAATACTGTAATGTGTGCCTTACTGTAATCCATGGTTGTTTCCCTTCTCTTTGCTGCTCTTCCTTTTTAAATCCTCATCTCTTCTCATGCTTGGGTAGAACTTCCCTTTTCAGCTCAGGGCCTCTTCCTGTAGTGCTGGCTCAGGTTTCAAGCCTATACAAACGTATATACAGACACCGTGTATCCATTCCTGAGACAAGGCAGTCTGCTGCAAAACCGAAGTTCTGCCCAGCATAAGAACAGATACAAATTTAAAAGGAAGAGCAGCAAAGAGAAGGGAAACAACCATGGATTACAGTAAGGCACACATTACAGTATTGGTTTATGTTAAAAAAGCTGAGGGTTTAATGTCACTTTAAGTTTGTTAAAAAAAAAAAAAAAAGGAGGGTAACTTTTTAGCACTTGCTAAATATGCTCATTGTACGATTTTTGACTTCTTCAGGAGAAAGTGACTTGGTACGGAAAAAGCTTGGGATAGATATTTCCCACATCAGCAGCAAGAATGGCTTCTCAGATAGACAGACAACGTATGACAAATCTCCTTCATCTTCTGGTTATTCTTCAGAGGAGGATTACAATGGTAAGGACTTCCATTTTTAATTCCTGTTAGTAAACAAAAGAGTTACTGTAAAATAAATAAAGTGTATGCCAAAACATTTGTTTAGTTTTGGATAAAATGAGAACGTGTACCAACCTCTGTCATGTTTTGTTGCTGTCTGTGTCCCTGCTGGGGAAAATAACTCTATATTTGGCCTGGTGACCATTGTCTACAGCACAAAAAGTAATAGTGAATCCAAAATTTTAGCCTAGTCATAGGGACAGGAGATGAGGAAAAATCTTCCTATAGGGACATCTGTTCTGGTTTCCCTTTGCTTTGGAGAGATTTCTTCCTAGTTACTGTTGTATTTTAGTTAAAAAAAAAAGAAAAATCTGTCCACCTCAGATCGGATCTCGCTGAAACATTTTATCATATTACTGAAATCTAAGCTCAAAAAAGTTAGTCAACCCCAAAGGTAGGTGCCTATGTCAAACAATTTCAGCTATATGTAAAATGGGGCCAGCTGATTTGGTTACATCTGAGGCTGCTCTCAGATGTGAGAGTTTTTCCTGTTTTCAGCAGAGGAAATCATTTGTTTTTTTGTATTAATGAGTGAGGAGTCTCTGATGTAATTAGATTGGCTCTGGAATTAAAAGCAACTATGTCACTTAAAAGTGGGAGAAACTAGAGTGTAGTGGGTGGAACAACTGGATCGGTTTTCTCCTCAGCAGTGCCTTGGCAGAATGTACCCAGACCCCTCAAGACAAGACACAGAGAAAGCCTGTAATATGCTCTGTCACTGCACCGTGTGTTCAGTGCCCTCCTTGGCACCGCGTGTGTTTAAGTGCAGGGTGCTTTACAGGACCATGGCTGTGGTCCATCTCAGTCTGGCCAAGCTTCTGGCAACAGTTCTACCTCCACTAGGAATGTCATTACTGCTGGTCCAATGCTTTCTTTATTGTCACTTTCTCTACTGACTTCAGGGTGCTTCTCTGCATCCTCTAAAACCCCTTCCTCTGGTTTTCTAACTAGGGAGGAATTTTGTTGCTGAAATGCTCCAACTGTGAGCTGCAGTGTCTAGGAGGGGGAGTGTGTGAGACACAAATGAAGGAGGATTTGGCGCAGTCAGAGAAAGCAAAGAAAGTTTTTTTTTTTGTTTATTTTATGATGCTTTTGCATCACATAGTAACTCTATTTGGTACTTATTTTGTCACAAAAGAGCCTTTAGTTGCACTTTAGGCTAATATTTCTGTCATTTAGGAGCTTATTTTTCAATAAAAATTAACTTGCACCCGTGCAGCTTTTTAGCGGCACCTCAGTACTTTTTTTCACTAAGATAATAAAAGACACAAACAATGTTTAAAGGAGAACTATGGGGTCAGTGTTTTTCCCCATAGTTCTCCTTAGGGTAACGGGAGGACACAAACTAGCGTCCTCCCGTTACCCTAAGCTCAGTATACCGCTATCTACAGCTCACGGTATACTGAGACGCCGGAGCGGATCCCGACTTAGATGACGGGATCCGCCCAGCTGCGTGAGTGACAGCTGGCTCTGCCTATCTAGAGGCAGAGCCTGCTGTGCCCGCCCCCTCCCCCATCCGTTCCACCAGTCAGCGCTGGCAGATCGGAGCGGGGAGAGGGGAATCCAGCCCCTCCCCTTGTCACGGCAGGGAGCCGTGACAGGATCGAGAGGCGAGCTGTCACCAGATGACGAGGGAGCATGGAGCCAGCTTTCTGGCCAATCGGGAAGCCGGGAGCCATGTAATGACTCGCCACCTGGCTTTTTGATTGGTCGAGAAGCTGGCCAATCAGGAAGCCGGGCAGAAAGTCATTACACGCTGCCCGGCTTCCTGATTGGGCGGGAAGCCGGCTCCATGCTCCCTCGTCACTTGGGGACCAGGCCTCCCAGCCAATCAGTAAGCCGGGCAGCGTGTAATGACTCGCTGACCAGCTTCCTGATACCGGGAGTTCGGGTATTGGGCTAGGCATCGGAGTATTTGGGCAAGTACGGGCACTCGGTGCATCCCTAATAAATAAACAGTAAAGATGGCGAGCACACTACCGATGGGAAGATTGTAAGCGGATTTTTGGGTGAGCAAGCTACTTAACCAGGGAGAGGGACCCTGTGGACAAATGTAGGAAGACAAAAAAAGGAGCGCTACAACCCAGGAATTTTTGTTAATAATCCAATCATAATCTTTAAATTGGTATCTATAGATGGGGACTCACTTTTAGACGGACGAGGTGGTGTCTTGCCGATGGAGGGTGAGAGATGTTGTCGGCATAGATCACGAGGTGGCATATGCGGCTGGTCTGTGTAGATATAATCACAGGACTTCACGGCTCCTATTTGGTCCCTTGGTGATGGAGGAGGGATGGTGGATTAGACTGAAGGGCACGTATGACCTTGTGGAGAGGTAGGCTGTGCGTTAATGGTACAACCCCCGTCGGGCACAGTGAGAGCTCAGCTGGCCAGGCTGACACTCGTCGGCTGAACGGTGAGCAGGAGTGCCGCTGTGTAGCGGTGTAAGGATTGGTCAGCAGTCGTTATGGAAGAACGCTCAGGGACGGGCACAAGGCTGGAGGACAGTGTGGTCCGTCTTACTGAGTGATGAGGATGTCAGGTAGATGGTTTGGCTATGCGTTTCGAGGCTCTATGCCTCTTTGTCAAACCAGAGATAAATTCCCTAGAACGGGCGGGAGATGCAGAGGTTTTTAAAAAATGACAGGTGGGCGGGACTTTCGATCGTGGGCGGCTACTATTGGCCGGTTCTGCAGGGAGGGTTGGTCATGGCTACTAATGGACGGCATTGAAGCCGCTTGCTTTAGAAGGAGATCGTGGGTCCATGTTTAAAAAGTGTTTAATAGCTACACAGACCTGCCGCATATGCCACCTCGCGATCTATGCCGACAACATCTCTCACCCTCCATCGGCAAGACACCACCTCGTCCGTCTAAAAGTGAGTCCCCATCTATAGATACCAATTTAAAGATTATGATTGGATTATTAACAAAAATTCCTGGGTTGTAGCGCTCCTTTTTTTGTCTCCCTAATAAACACATGCACAATCACTCTTAGACATCATATCTTTATATACATATCATATTTAAAGACAGACACTACATGTGCTATTTATATAAGTGCTTTTTTAATGTTAATTGCTTTTGATTTTAGGCCATTCTCATTCTCAAGAAGGTTTTAGTCGTGTCTCTCATTGGAAAAAGTGGGCTCAGAAAATGAAGGAACTGCCTTGGCTTTTGTTTTCATATCCAGGTTAGATGTTTGCTTATATCTACACGGTGAATAAAGTATTTTTCTGCTGCACAGCCTTATCTTGAACTTCAGGCCAGAGCTACTTTTAAGGTGTCTTTTTTAAGGCCAAGACACCCTAATGAGGCAAAAAATCTGGACCCCTATATTTTAAGAAAAAAATAATTCAAATTTTGATTTATTTTCAGTAGACCATTAATGAGGGTCTATTTTGCATATAATCATTATTAAAAAATTAAATGTTTAAAATTATAACATTAACCTGAGTAGGGCTGCAACAAATAATTTATTATAATCGATAATGAGAGTGCAGTGGTCTGTGACCCTTTCAACAGGGGTGTGGATTTTTTTTTTAAAACTACTTGTCCAAGGACTAAAGCGGGGGCCTGATCTACTTGTCCCTCATGAAAATCTACTTTTCCTGATACAAAAATAGAAAAAAAATGTAACCATAACCGTATTTAGCAATGTCAAGAAGAACTTCTCGTTGGTCAGTGCCGTCAGATGACTGCGCTGACCAATGAGTGCTTGAATTTTGAGAGCGAAATTCAGATTACAGTGGCACAGGTACAGATAGTACACCCATACTGGTGGATGAGAAGGACCATTCCCTAAAAGGTAAGTATAGCGGGGGGGATGGTGTCTGAACCAGATTTGTGCGGGTAATTCAATTTTTCCAAATTACTTGGGAAAGTGAATTTACCGTTTGGGGCGGGTGCAGACTTGGGCGAGGCTGTGTACGGTTGCCTTGCGGCCTCATTGATTTCAATGGGGTTACATCCGCGTGGTAATCTCTGGATGTTTTATGTGCGATTGCACGGGTGTTATTGCGGCAGGAAACTGCGCAATCTGCCTTGTGCGACTGGGGTGCCATTAGACAATAATGGCACTGCCAGCGTGACAGGCGGTGGTGTGCGATTCTGTGACCGCCCGGCCATCCACACGGTTTTGTGCACGATTGCCATGTGGTAACAGATCGCCCACTCCACTCACACACACAATGCCCCATGCATGCGTTTATTCGCATGCAGATGATGGGGATTGGTTTTAATTTTTTAGATTTTATTTTACTTTTTTTTGCTTTAATATTTTGTTATCATTATTTATTTTTATTTTTTAATTTATTGCCTTTTTTTCTTCTATTTTTATGTATTTACATTTTTATTATTTTTCCAATTTTATGTTTACATTTTTAAGTGTTATTTTATTTTTTACTTTGTTTTACTTGACTTTATTGTTATCACACTAGGGCCCTTGTGTGATAGCTTTTGGAGGTGACATGTTCTCTTTATTGACCCTGTCACCTCCAACACAGGAGTTCTAGCACAGCACTGTGCTATTTCTCCTGTGACAGGAAGGCTGCATTACTGTGTTACTACACACATGGAGCAGAGTAGAGAACCGTTCTCTGCCTTGCTCCGTGCTCTGGAACCTAATTTGCCGTGGTCATGAATCCCCCACAAGAGGGGGGGACCCCGAAGACTACGGCAAAAAGAAAGCCCAAGTGCAGAGAGACAGGCAGCCAGGAGCAGTACACGGCCGGCCAGCCGCTGGAGATAGGGGGAGGGGAGAGGGGGAGTGTGATTCAGGTAAGTTATGAGTGATTTTTGGTTTAAAATCACTTGTACAAAACCATTTAGCCGTGCTGCTTGCCTGCAACCGGGCTAAATGTAGAAAAAAACGACTCGCCCCGGCGCCCAAAACCCCTGCTTTCAATCCCCGCTGCTCTCACCGCCTGTATCGGCAGAGGCAGGGGGGACACAGACCATTGCAGCCGGCACCAGCAGGGAGGAGAGACCGCTGTGACTGCTGCCCCTCTCTTCTACCTCCGCTTCCGCCCCGTGTCTCCTCTTCCCAAGCCCGTTCCTCCTCTGCTCCATCTCGTTCCTCCTCAGCCCCACCCCTTGCCTCCCCTGCATCTAGAGGCTGGGAGCCATACCCAGCCTGCTATTGGATATTTTAAAATGCAATAGCCAATAGCTGGCTGGCTATTTCTCCCAGCAATAAAGTAAAAAAATAAAAAGTTTAAAAAAATAAAATTAAAAAGACTACAAAATGTAAAAAAGTTTTAAAGTTTAAAAAAAAAGTTAAATAAATAAAAATTAAAAATGCAAACAAATAAAAAAACATTAAAGTTAAACTAAAATTAAAAATAGAAAAAAAATATGTTTTGGTTTGTTATTTTAAATAAAAGGTTGGTTATTTTATTATATTGGCTTAGAGTTTTACAATTCACATGATTTTAAATCCATGAAACTAATTAAAATGTCTAATATAATATATGCAATTATTACAAAATATATTTATATAAATAGTGGGAAAAGTCATTTTCAGTTTCGGCCTGACAAATTTTGCTGCTCGAGGTGCCATTCATTTCAATGGTTCCCAAATGCACCTCCCATCCCCGGTGTGATCACCCGCGCTGGAACGCACGGTACTGCAATGCCCTGCGTTCCAGTGCAGTGCGATTTCAAAAAATGTGCATACCTTTTTTTCTGAAGTAAACTTTGTCTGTAACGCTGCATTTGTGTATTTTATTTTAAATAAATGACGGTATTATATTTTTTTGGAATTATTTTATCCGATTAATCAGAGTTAATAATTGGCTAACTAAAGGATTATGAAAATAATCATTAGCTGCAGCCCTTAAAAGAGAACTATGGGGTAAGTGTTTTTCCCCATAGTTCTCTTAAGGGTCACGGGAGGACATATACTAGCATCCTCACGTGACCCAAAGCTCAGGTATACTCGCGGTATACTGAGACCGCCGCAGCTGGGACGGATCCCGACATTACTGTCGAGATCCACCCAGCTGCGTGAGTGACAGCTGGATCTGCTCTATAGCCACCGATCGGTTGTATGATTTAACACCCCGGATGTCAACTGGTTAACTGGAGTCCCTATTAGTGGTACATTTGGTTTTGGAAGTGAAAATGAATGATGTTCTTTCTACTTTATAGGTATACAATAATTAACACTACTCCTCAAACAACTTAATTTATGTTTTCACAGAAAGGTTCTGAAGATTGTCCTTACTTTTTTCCTCTCCAGATCTCTCCACTTTTTCCCCCATACTCCATTTCCTAAACTGTTGTCCTTTTTTTTTTTTTTCTTCTAACTTGGACTTCTAAAAATTGTGTGTTGTATTCCAATAACATTTTGCCCTCATTCACACAAGAAATGGCCGGCCCGTACAGATCCATGCTGCTGTATCAAGCTGCTCCCGGGAAGGAAAGGTGCTGTCTGTGATTGTACGCAGCAGCCTGTCCTTCTCTATGGGAGCCCACATGGAAGAAAAATATATTTTAAATATATTTAAAAAAAACATTCTTAATATATTTTTCCCAA